>NW_020450958.1:41996-171172 GCF_003343035.1 Apteryx rowi | reverse complement strand
GGGGGGGGAGTCCTTTAGTTGGTGCTCTCCATAAGCTGCAGTTGCTGAAGATAATGAGATGCTGTCAGCAAGTGGCTTGATAGCAGAGAATACACTCAGTAACGGAATTACCAATTAAGGTCAGGCAGTCATGTCACTTAAAAAGCTGCCTCTTGTCATATTGTCACATCTTCCTCTTCTTATCCACTCTCTTATCTTATTAATTTAACATTCATCTTTAACAGGCTGCCTTGTTAGCTGTTCTGACTTAGAACAGTTTTCTGTCGGTGTTTTTTTTCCTTTTTGTGTATGGGAAGGGGGGAAATGTTGAGGTGATTGAAGAYAGTGCTTAAAAAAAAAAATCTCTGAGACAATACTCAGTGAATTCTATCTTGGGAACTACTACTAAAGATAGTAGAATTTAATATACCTATGTTCTGTTACCAACTTTGATACTACTTATCTGCATTATGATTTTGTTATGTAGAATGGAAATAATTTCTTCACAGGTGGTATGCTTATGTTTGTACAAATAAATGCTCAGATATTAATATTTAACAAATGTTCTTTGGATAGAGGCTGCTTCAGAAATGAAAGGGGTTTTTTCTTTCTTTCTTTCTTTCTTTCTTTCTCTGTCTAGTTCTGCAAATGCTACTCCTGAATTTGAAGGCCGGGGAGGAGAAGAACTTGGCACAGAGATAGCAAATACGCTCTACAGAATATTTAGCAGTGAGAGCTGTGTAGACTTGAAATCACTTTGTATTAATCCCAGRGAACACTGCTGGGTTCTCTATGTTGATGTTTTGGTAAGTAAGGAAATAAAAATTAACGAGACTTAAGGAAGTCTTCGAGGCAATGACAGACTGAATTCCCATAACCATGTGTATTTTCATATTACAAATGCATCTCATATAATGCGACATAATGTTCACAGCATGGCCATCCTCTTGCGAATTTGCCTAAAACAGTTAGTTGCTGCTTCCAGCTTGTTCTTTTGCTCTTCTCCTGGGGGCCACCGCTCCGCTGCAGAGCTGAAAAAACACTGAATACTCCAAATCTGCCTCCAATAAAAATTGGTGAGCTTAGAGTGGTGAAGAAATTACCACTGAAGAAGGCTAAACTATTCCAAGCTAGGTAGATTCCAAGAGCGACTGTCTCATTCTGCTGAATGTAAGTGAACACGTGTATGTGTTAGGGTAACATAACTGTCCGTCATGTCTACTTTTTGGCACTGTTATCAGTACTAATGCAATGAAATAAATTATGAACTTTTCTGACGAAGTTATATTTGGCTCAGGCACTTTTTGATGGAAGTTGTGTGCAAGTATGGAATGTACAAGAGAAACTGAATGTTTGTTCCTATTAAAAAATGAAAACTAAATTTTGTGCAGGCAGACTTTGTGTATGCAGCAGCTCAATTTCCAAGCAGTGCTGTATTTAAAGCTTTCTGGCACAGGAATTTAAAATAGAAGTCTGGGAGTCAAAGACTCTCCTGAGCTTTCTTTCCAGCTCTTATTGGTCCAAGCCTGACTTCCCACTTATCAAATGTGTAAATGAAAATATGTCGAGGAATCCTGCTCAGTGGAATCAATTAATGTCTCTGAAGTGATTTGTAAAATGTTAAGCTGCGGTGCCAAACACATTAAATACAGGGTTTTGTTAAACAAAACAGGAACATTCAGACTGAGGCCTAAATAAATTTGAAAATATGAGTCTGTTAGGTTTTTAAAAAGCGGTAGCACTAGCCTAATTATAGTAGACATGGTACATACTGTGACTTGGTCTGCGCACAGAATGATTAAGTATGTACCACTGCTGAGTGCTTTAACAATTCTAGCCACCAGCTTATTGGAACCTGGCATAGTTTAATAGGGAATGAAGTGCTAGTTCTGAGAAATTACATTGGGGGCTTTTAGTTATTAGGTAATTGTAAGCAGAGGTACAGAATATTAAGTGCTGTGCTTATTTAGGTAGTGTACTGTTTCTGCAGTGTAAACACTTTCATAAAGTTGACTGTAGAAGTAGTTGTACACAACTTTTTTCATGAGGGAATACTGCTAATTTAGAGCTCTTGGATTCTTCTTGGACAAATTTTGTTGGTATCCACAGCTACAGAGAAACAGCCTTGATCTTTTTACACTGCTGGTTTTAACAGAATTATGAACATGCATGAAATAAATTTGGTCTTGATTTACGTGTAGCTTTATTTAGAGTACCAATAAAAAAATATGCTGTAGGTTTGTAACTAAGACTGTAAACTGGGTGAGTCTTTTTAATGTAACATTTTGCAGAGATTTTGCATATTCCAGCAGTTCTTTAATGGCTCATAGTTAGAATAAGGCACTTCTGTCTCTTGCTGTTTTTTCTTTTTCTTCTTCTTTTTCCCCAGGCCTTTGTATGTCAATATTTTGAGATATTTGTACTATTTCCTTTTCTAAATAGAAGACATATATTACATATACACATGGTACAGAGTGTTTACACTGGATGTGGATGCTTGATACCTACAGGTTTTCCTGAATCTGCTTCTGCTGAATGCTTGCTCTATTTTAATAACACATGGTGGAAGCATGATGCTTGTGCCAATTAAAATATTTTAAACTGCCTTCTCTGTCTTTTGGGGGAGAAAGGTTCTAAAGGTGGTAATAAAGCTGGATGAGAGTCCTTTGGATGATGTTTTCCTTCAGAATTTCTAGAAATAGCTCACATGAGTGCTTGTGTGCATAGTTAAGTTGAAAGGAAAATAGGCCTTAAATCTCTGTCATAAGACTGAAAACACTGGTATCTTGTGTTCAGATAAAAAGAATTGTTTTCAGATCTCTTACTCTGAAAGACAAAGACTCAACAAGAGTGTTATGAACCTGAATGTATTTCATTGCTATGTATTTCAACGATGCAGTTTCACAGAAGCATCCATATTTGGCTCCTATGTATAAACAAAACTTAAGATATGCAGCCTCAAAAGAGAATATATTCTAAACAGTCAGGCAGTTTATAAATTAAAAACATCTCTCAAATACTCTTAGTGGTCAGTGTAATTGAAAGGTGCTGTAGTTGTGTATAGTCATACTGGAGCTACTCAGAATGGAAAGAAAATAATTTCAACTGTGTGCACACGCACGTGGGCTCGAGGCTAGTATTCTACAATGTGCCTTGTGCTTTCAAAATAAATGTATTCTTTTTTTAGTAATAGGACAGGGGTCACTTTCATAAGAGTAGCTCGTGAATGTGGAGTATCTTATACTGCAAAACTACACTCTGTTATCATCCACTGTCTCATTCCACATCTTTTTTTCCCCCCTTTCATAGTTACTGATTTCAAAAATAGCTTTTGGGAGTTTTTTCATGGTGTGTTTGACACACGTATTGCCTTGTTCACATAAATTGCCCCAGCAGCCTGCCATGCTGAGCAGGAAGAATTAAAGTTGTGCAGACTTTCCATTCCCCCACYGCCTTACAGCACATTGTTTGTGAGGAGAATCTGTTAGATTCTGCTGAAATTTTAGTAGTTCCCCGCTGAGCATCCCTCAGAGGATTTCTCAATCTTTCCTATTCCCCCAGTTTGAAAAAAATCTTAGAGAAGTCTCTCCTTTTTTGAGGAAAAACTTTATTAAATAAGATCTCTGGAATGTTTTCTTTCTTTCTAAGCTCAATATTTTTTCATATCAGTAGATTGAATGAGTTTTTTTTTTTTTTTTTAAGACTCCTTTGCTTCCCACACCTCAAATAGCTGTGTAGCCTTTCTTCATTTCTTAAAAAAGAGGGGGGGGAGGGGGATCCCAAGTACAGTGTGCTTCAGCAGAGAAGAGATTGTTCATTTGTTTTTGGAGGAATTGTACCATACTTCATACAATAGGCCCCTAGCCTGTAGGCGCCACTGCTATATAGATAAGACTTTAGAATAGCAGCCTGAACATAACCCTAGCAACAGTAAAGGCACATCCCATTATTGTGCTTTAATAACAAAGATATTGTGGGTTTATTGCATTATCCAGTAAAATCCAATAACTACTGAAAGGGACAAGTTAACCTCTCTGTATCCAGCAGCTGTTTTCAAAGAAATAATTTGATCACCTTTGTATTTAGCTTTCTATCCCAACTTTTTGTCATACTTCTTACACAATTCAGTCTGTCTTGGTAAAAGCAAACTGTCTTCCTGGAATATCTGATTTATGGTTTGCTCCCAGTGGGGGATTATATCTCATTCTTAAGTAGATTTTGAAGAACAATCAATGCAATCAGTGTTGCAAAACTTATTTTGCTCTCATCGTATAGAGTAGATGGATGTCATGGAGAAGCATCCATATATTCTTGCTGAAATAGGTTCAAGGGCTTGCTGGGAGTGTGTGTGTTCATACAACAGTACTAACAGTACTGGCAGCACGGAGTGGAACTTGTCAGACAACTGTCACTTGACTGTGGTCAGATACACTTCTGAGTCATCTCTCAGCTTGTAGGTGGTCTTAATCGTTATGTGAGTCCTGCTGTTTTATACAGTGTGCAGTGCTAGTTTTCTCTCTCTGGCTGTTCTTCTCCTGATGTTAAGGTGGGGCAGGGAGAAACAAGCTAGACTCCCTTCTCAGGCTTGATCCAAAAGACAGTGTTATCACAAGTGGACTTTGAAATAGGATTTTCTTAGACCTTCTTCAGCTACAACAGAAACTTGCTGATGAATCCTTTTCTAAAAATAGAGAATAAATCTGGATGTGCCTTCAAAACCATACCTTGTATAATGAGCTTTCTTTCACACTTTATTAAATAATTCCATGATGTTTACTGGTTGAGAATTTGCATTGTTTCTTTGAGAACAGTGGGATCCATTGGACTTGTCCAGGTGATATTTGAAAAGATTTCTCTTTGAAATAAAGTACATAAAACTGATTTTCTTGATTTGATGTTAATGAACAAATACCAAGTTTATCAAAAAGATTCTGGTCCTAGTCTAGTTCAGAGGCTTAGCGTAAGGAAGATGACAACATTGGCAGTTTCATTTCAGCCTCTGTTATTAAGTGTTCTCATGGATATGTGCTTCACCTCCTCTGTTTTGCATGTATAGTGCAGTCAGCTGAAACTGACACATGCAGCATTTATTTTCATAGATAGGTTTTAAACACAACTTTAAAAAATGTTGCTATGTATATTTTATGGTTCTTAATTTTATTCCTTTTTCAAGTAAGTTTATAAGTAAAATCAAAGCTTTGATTTAAAGGCACTAACCATATCTTCTTTTAAAAAGGTTATATTTTTTTCCTCCCCAGTTATTGGAATGTGGTGGGAACCTCTTTGATGCAATCTCCATCGCAGTGAAGGCAGCTCTCTTTAACACAAGGTAAAGCACAGATCTTGTTTCATTTGGGTGGAAGTGGCATAGAGAAAATGAGAGCAGCGTTTTCTGTGAGCTAAGTATTTTTAATGCTTAATTTCCTTAAGTAAGAAGAGTTGGAGGCAACTTACATTCAGATGCAAGGCAGTCTGTTTGCATGCAAATAACATGAACTAATGCCTTTAATCCAGTTTCTGGTAATCGTCACCTTGCATCATATGCTCAGTCATGCTCAGAATATAATTCCTGTTCTGTAGTCCAATCAAAAAAAATAAAAATGTGTTGACCATATGGTTTGATTGCAAGTTGATGCCTTGTGGGTTGAAAGTCAGAAGTATCTACAGGTATGTGATGGTCCTGAGTAAGAAGCCCTCTGTCAATACAACTATCAATGTATAACTAGCCCTAATTTCCCACTTCTGATATTCTTTCTCTTTAACTGTTAATCCACAGTTCTTTGTGAAACTAAGGGCAAAAAATGGTGGTGGGAGGTAGTGGGGAGGGGAAGGTGATATGCCTTTAGAATAACTGAAGTCCATGTGTTTTGGTTCACAAAATGGAAGAACAAATCTAGTAGAATCGCTGAAGCAAGTGCTCTGTATGTGTTTCAAGGATAGCATCCAATAAAATATTTTTCTGATGTTTTTATCTTCATTATAGACAAAAAGAAGTTTAGAGTTTCGCAGCATCTTTGAGAAGGGAACTAGTGAATGGCTTTGAAAAATCTTATGTAGCAAAAATAGCTGTAAGAGCTGCAAAAATCAGACTGTTAAAAGCACAAACATTCTAAAGTGAATCTCACATTGTTCCACAGCTGTAAATTAGAGCTCTGCTGAAGTCACTGGCATAGTTCTGACTTACTCGTCAGGGAATCAGTGCACAGCATTAGAGCTGGAAAACAACATGCCAGAAAGAAGAAGAATATGCACTTTTGAAGACACAGGCAGTATGTCAGGTTACAAACATTTATTTAAATGAAGAGGGAATCCCTCTGAGTCTAAAACTTGTGTATATTGCTGAGAAATTTCCCATGTTAGTCAAGTTCGCAACAGTACCTCTTAACAGTAGGAGAAAATATTCTCACGCATGCAACAGTTCCCAAAGATTTGACAATACACTAAAGGGGGAAGAAATGCCTACATCTTTGTGTGCGAGCTGCCGGGATACTAAACTCGTAGTTAAAGCAGTTGCTCCCATATGGGTTGTTTTGCAGATCCAAGATACATACTTTATTTACAAGATAATTGGACCTCTTTTCTTACTTTAACCAGAATCCTAATTTTGAATAAAAACAAAAGAGTATATGAAAATAATAATTAAAAAAACCTGTTGCTGTTGGAAGACAGATAACATGGAGAGAGTGATTGTTTTAATGATTCTGCTTGATTTTGACTCTTCCGAAAACTGTCCTCTGTGTAATCTTTGATTTGTGGGCAAACATCTTCAGTCTTATGAAAGTAGGATATCAAATCGAAATATGGTACAATTTAAAATAACTTTAAGCTTGTTGGTTTTGACCCGCAAGAACCCTGTCTATTCAATTGAGCAGGAAATGCTAGTATAGCTAATCTTGAAGTGCTTTAGATATGGAGAAAGCAAAAACAAGAAAGATTAACRAACTCAGAATTTCAAATGACTTTCAAAGTGAAAAGCTCATGTCCTCATCCACTGCCCCCGCTTTTCCTTAGTATCTGCTGAATTTTCTTTGGATTAATACAAGGTTGTTTAGAGTAACTGTCTACTCTTCATAAAATATTATTGTCCAGTTAAGACTTTTCAAAATAATTACATTTTAAAGATTTATAATCAATTTGAAGATCACTTCAGATTGTTTTGAACTTAGCTTGATATCTCTATCCCTCTTTCAGAGTCTTACTTGCTTTTCGTAATTTGTTTGCAACTAGGTTTTTGTTATAAGGGTTTCAAATAATTTTTTACCCGCCTTGCCTGCAATCTTAGAACCAGGAGCAGGAAGTTCAAGCTACTGTAAGGTTTTGTTTTATTTTTCTTTGAAGTCATAAATTTTCAGTTTCATTGTTCAAACAGGCATTTGAAAAGCTCAGCTTCATCAACTTTGTCCTTAAAATCTAGCTCTTACCATTTTTATATCTATGGAGACACTCTTCCTTAGGGCTAAATAAATCCACAATAGTAACTTCAGGAACTTTGTGTAGCAATTATGGGATTTAAGTCCTTTGTGTGTCTGATCTGACTCATTGTATCCCATTCAGACATGGAACAATCAAAATATGGCTGGTTTAGGGGGAATATTTACTCCTTATAGTTTTTCATTGTTCAGTGTGTTCTAAAAACTGCATCAAAACTGTGTGTGAGAGGTAGCAGATACCAAAATTTGTTCTTAACTATGTGTCTCCAAGGCACTTAAGGCTGCATTTATCCGTGATCAAAGTGGATATTGCATAAGTGTGCAAATAGCTACAGTGCCAGGACTTAACATTGTATTTTAGTTTAGGGTTAGGGTTTGCATTTCCATTGAGTTCTTACATAGCTCTGCAAAGTATTTTGAGTTTCATTTCATGAAGAAGTATACGATGTAGTTGTGTTCTGCTTACTGAAAGATTGTACTTATAGCTTGGTTTGGGCCAACATTATGTAGAGAATTTGTCTCTTCTTGCTAAGCAAGGTTAGCTGTTGTGAAGTGCTTGCCTCAAGGACTCTTAGCTGTGAATAACTGAATACTTTTTCAGGGAACAACAAAAATCAGTTTTCTTTGAGGAAAAAGTTCATTAAATTACTCCCAATATTCTCCTCTCTTAAGAGGGATTTGATTCAGAATGTGTAAAAGAATGTAACCTCCAGAGTCTAGTTATAAGACACAATGCTACTGTAGAAGTACTAATATAGAAATAGATTGTGGTTGCATTCCACAGGGTTACTGAAGTTAGCTTTCCAGGGATGTCATGAAGTATTTTATGTTTTCAAGTGCAATTCAAGTGCAAGCGTGTAAAAGTGGGAGAAGTTTGGTTGAGCTGTGTGGGGGGTTTTTTTTGCTGGCCAATAAAGCAAAGTCCCTCAGTCAGTACTCTTCCTGGTGGACACCCAAATTTCTCTGCAACTGTGACAACTTGGGGTGGGGAAGGTCACAAGTTGGGGTGGGGAAGGCAAGTGACCATTTGAAAAATGGGATATAAGATGCTGAGGTTCTTGGCTTCTTGAAATACCATCTGCTGCTAAATTGTTATAAATGTTTTTATTCATTACACTAAGAAAGCTGTATTAAATCCTCATGTAAAACTCCCATTAAATGGCTATAACGTGTGCAGGATATTTGCCACTGATAAGAAGCCTGTGTAGCTCATTAGCAAGAGATCTTGTTGCTCACAATAGACAAGAAAGTGTTTCTTGGATTTCTACCTGGGTTTTTATCCCTGGTCCTTGCTTTTCTGTGTCTAGCTGTAGAGCAGTAGAGACTTCTGGTGATTTCAAGAATGAGAATATCCTGCTGATCTTCCCAACCTGCTAGAGAGGAAGGATTTCACTAGTGTCTTAATTATGCTTTCCCTAAGTCTCTGTAGTTAGTGTCATTCTTCCTGAACAGCCTCTCTGCTTTTGTTTGTTGATCGTGTCATGGCCTTGCCAAGCAATGTAATTGCTGTAATTCTGACAACTTCACTGCTGTCTGCCAGCTTGGGAACCACAGGTATGAAAAGGTTCAATTCTGGTAATTTCTCTGCAATTTTGCCAGGCAAACATATGTAGAAATATTCAGAATTGCACTATGCAAGCTCCTAAAGGCACCACTGAATCTGTCTATTCGCTCCCTATGGCATAGTATAGAATTCAATTTAAATTCTAATGCTTTGAGTGATGTGTATAGATGGTCTCATTCTGAATATCTTCCCACTTAAGATGTTTTCTTAGCCTCAGGGGGCTAATTGTTAATACTTTGATAACATTCCAGGATATTTTTTCTAACATTTAGCCTTATTTAGAGAAAAGGACACTTCTTGGAATTGAGACTATAGGATGCCTGTATTCATTATCTGTTCTGAGAGTGATATTGCATGTGCTTTTGTTTCCATAGAATACCAAAAGTGCGTGTTTTGGAGGATGAAGAAGGCTCTAAAGAGATTGAGCTCTCTGATGACCCTTATGATTGTATTCGACTTAACGTGGACGAGGTGCCCTGCGTTGTCACACTGAGCAAAGTAAGCCAGACAAAATTTTGACTTTCTACCTAGAGACTTCAGCTTCCATTAACTTCACCTGCTGTTTATTTTTCTTTAGAGATAAAATTTGTAATCCAGAAATGAGAGGTGTCCAATATGTATGTATTTGTTCATCCTTGCTGCTATTTTGATTAGAAGGAGCTTTTACTGAATAAGGGTTTTTTCCATTCTGACTTGCAGATTTCCACTTCATGCATTCTTAAAATCTCTTTTTGCATACAGAAGAATTGTTCATTATGTGTTCATGCACGCATTGCTCAACATCCAGAGCAGCAGATACTTTAGTACATTACAACAAATGAACACTGTTGTGAGGCACAGAGAGGTTGAGTAATCTGTCTGGGATCACAGAATGGACATTTTTTGCTGGGGACAGAACTCTGTGGGTGTAGCACTGTCTTTTCCTTTCAAACAAGTAGTGGCATGCTTATCTCACTTCCGTTATGTACATACACCCAATCTGGGGTCAGAAGCTGCTTTTAAGTGCTGTGCTATCTGTCGACTTGGTCTCTGAGCAGCACCAAATATCGTGTGATATTAGGATGCAGGCTGGAGATCAACTAACAGAGCTACCACTGACAATTTAACTTCTCAAAAAGAGCTTAGACAACTGCAAAACTAATATGTAACATTGTCACTAACTTGCAGATTGGGTATAGGCACGTGGTGGATGCTACCCTTCAGGAAGAAGCCTGTTCTTTGGCCAGCCTGCTTATTTCTGTGACCAGTAAAGGTGCTCTCACTTGTATGAAGAAAGTGGGAAAAGGTAGTCTTGATCCGGAGAGTATCTTTGAAATGATGGAGGTAAGGAGTTTTGAACAATTACTGTCTTGGATGATACTGAATGAATTGGAACTTGAGTCTATGAAAAGCTGCAATAAGGTCTTTGAGAGCAGAGTTGCTGGTGCTTATTAGTGCACGAAGGGACTTGTTGAAGGTCTCAGGCAGTTCCTTTGAAACAGAATCTCGTAGGAATGGAAGTTATCTAAAACTTCTAGATGCCTGGAATGTATGGTACTCCATTTACATTCACTGTGGTCAAGTACCTCACAGCTGTAAAACTGTAAAGCTTAGGTGGATAAACTTTTAAGAATTTTTTAGAGAATGTGTTTTCCTCCCTCTTCCCCCCTCCCCCCCCGAAAACCAGAGAAGACATGGAAAAGTCCCTATAGAACTAGAGATGGTACTTCAAGGTGCTAGTACATTGCGTTCTGTTGTAGCACAACTCATTTTTCTTGTGATAAGCTTACTGTTCTTATTTTACTTTTGTTTTTCTTTGCTTCTTTATTGGGTTTTTGATTTGCTCCTACCCCATGAAAATACTGTTATCTGGCTGTTGTTCACATCCACATGAGAATTCAATTTTAAACATTTCTTCAGGCTGTTCTCAAAACTCTGATTTCCAGTATAAATTCTCATGCCTGGGCTTGGCCTTAAGCATCAGACAGAAATGAGTTTTGAACTTTGAGTCAGAACAAAAATTAAATACTTAAAACTGTCTCTGTTTCCTAGAGATCCAAAACTAATATCAGCATAGCTCTAGTGAGGAATGCAGAAACTGGAGCCAAGTTTGAAAACAACTGGTTTCAAATGAAATTACATGTTGAGTATATAAGGCACTTCTTTGTTTCATGATGTAAATCCAGAGTGCTAATGTTAGTGTTACCAGTGGGCTGTTTATTTGCATCTAGAGAAGTCACTTACCCCCAATTAACATCTGGGTAGATGCAGAGGAAGTTTATCTCCAGTCTGGCATCCTAAAGAAACCAAACTTGTTTGATATGGACATCTGATATTTGTGTCTTCCTAATGGCTTTTGAGTCTAATTCTAACTAAATGTCATAGAGGAGTTGAGGTTTAGGGTGTATGGCTGTATGAAGAGATGGGTGCTGAAGTCAGATATAGGTTCAAGGTAGAAGCTCACTCCCGTATAAATTATCTGATAGCTAAGTGAAGAAAAGTTTTGATCAGAGCCTCTACTTTGATCATCCATCTCATTCCACACTGAGCTCTAACTAGGAAACGAACTTCTGTAGTTCCAGAATTCAGGAACTACTTGCATAGCCCATCCTGAAAAGGTGCACTTGGGAACATATAATGCTCATCTAAACACGTATCAGAGATGTGTGTACAAGGTAACCATTGAAACCTTCAAACCTTCCTACCGTGCTTATGAGCTTTAGTGAATTTGTCCCTAATTGTTGGTGCAAGGGGTTAAAGCTAATAAGGTTATCACCCAGTGAGTTGTGTTGTTTTTCACCTGCTTTGGAAGAAGTGTTCTCTCCTGGGTGGTGAGTAGTTTGCTGAAAGAGTGAAGGAGGAAGTCACATAGAAGTAAGATATTTTCTGGGAGGCAGGAGGTGGTCTGTTTGACCCTGCCTCAAACTCAACACCTCAACTGGGGAACCAAGAGGAAAAAGAAACATAGTCAACACCTGGGAATGTCCAGTGGAAGGGGTGCATAACCCTTGCTTGACACCTCTGTTCCCTAGTGATTTGGCTGCAGGTTAGCAAGCATTCAGGTTTCGCTGCCTGGGACAGGACAGATGTCCCAGCTAGGACATACCTCTTAGGAAAGCAGCTTCACAGGAGGGTTTTGGGAAGCTGCCAAAATTGAGCTTTTTACTGGGTTTATCATCCATAAGGGAGGAAGGCAGGAATAAGAGATGGTAACAGTGTTGTGCAATGTGTCAAACTCTGAAGCTCTGCGTGGAGCCCGTTTTACCTTGTCTGGGTGTGGGAGACATTATCCCACATTTGAGGAAAAGAATGAGCAAAGTACATCACCCCTCTGGACTCCAGAGTGCTTTTGTGAGCTTTGCCCCAGTGTGGAGCTGTAACAGCCGTGTGTGTCCTGTGTGTGTCCCCTTTTCTTTAGCATGACTCCCACTGTCTAGGATTGACAATTAGCTACCCTACTGCATCAAAGCTTGTCTGAAATTCACTTTGGTACTGTAGACCATATTCTGATGCCTAGTTCTTTGATTAGAAATTTATCTTATTTTAAGGTTTGTGCACCCACAGTCTTGAGAATTGCCATCAATAGGTGACAGACAGCTTTGAGGGCCTTTAGCCATATGACAGGTGTAGACTTCATGGGACAGATCAGGAGCAAATAAACTGAGTTTAATGTAATCTGACTTTGGCTTTTTTAAGAACGGGTGGGCTCTGTTCATCTCTGTACAGAGTCAGTACTTCAGGTTATTTGGAGGAACTGCGGGAAAGTTCTTAGGCACCACTGCTTTAAGATCTTTATTTCAGCATTTCCCAACATTGCTCTTTCCTGCAGCTTCAGCAGTATGATTGTGCGTGTGGGAAGAGAGGGGGCTGATATCAGAACTATCCTGGTGGATTTCCACTGCTGGGAGTTTATTTCTGTAAAGAAAACGTTCTGCTAACTTCTTTAAGGCCCTCAGACTGTACAGAATTGCTCATCATAATGAAGAATCTGACCTACAGAGACTGATTTGGTGATGCAGCCAGTGTGCATTTTGGGCTTCTAATACCAGACTAAAATCTCTGGCCATATGTCAAGGTGCTGAGCTAGTCTAAATTCACTCTGCAGAGTTTGAGCATGTTCAGAAAAGCTTGGTGAACTTTTTATGAGTAGGCTTTCTTGCTGAGTCAGGTATCTCTTGTCCTCTGGCAGCTAGCATGTCGTTTCAAATGGCGTGTGCTGGCTAATTTGAATGTGTGCTTGTGTCTGATGTGAATTTAACTGGTACTCATGGACAATCCAGTGGTGCACGGATCTGGCATTAATGATCACAGAATGCTTCTTTGAGGAATGGGAGCACTGCTTTTATGCACACTTTTTTCCAAAAATCAAATTAATATGAGACTTCCACCATCATTTTTCTTAATTAAAAGCATGTTTTTCTTGTACCAGCTGGTGTATATTAATCATTAAGGGGAATATATTTGTCGAAGGAAGTGTTCCATTTGAGTTGTCTTTCTGTTAATAAGCATGTCTCAGATTTGTTTTGCTTTCTTTGCATTGCAGACAGGAAAGAGAGTAGGCAAATCATTGCACACATCCCTACAGAAGATTTTGGATGAAGAAGAGAGTTTGGGGACCACACGGCAAAAAGTTGGATTTCTAGGATGAGTTTTTATTAAATGTTCAAAACTATTTTTAATTGATTGTGCAGTCTTGTCTGTTTGTGTATGGAAAAAGGATATTTTTGTTCCAGTGCCTGTATCCTTCCAGCTAAGAGACTTCTAAAATATTACTAAACATAAGGAAAGCTACATTTAAATGTGATTAAGCAAATTTGTGATGCTTTCCACATGGATGAGTGTCCACATGTAGGAAGCACAACAACAGCAATTGATACAATTCCTGGGAAATGCTTGAGTCTGTTCTCAGAAGTGGCTGGTGTGGATTCTAGACCAACTGCTGTGTTTTAGAGCAGTGTGGGGGGGTGTCCTCAATGCAGCACAAGCCAGATTTTGGGCCTCTCAGGATTTGTTTCTTCACCGGCCACATAATTCTTCCTACCAGGGGTAAGAAACAGTGTCTGGTGGAAGTCTTCCTTCAAATTATCTTATCTCTCTTTGAATAAAATGTGGTTAGGTTTTACTATAAATACAACATGGTCCCAAGTTTCCAATTCGTATTTTAAACCAAGATTTCTTTGCTAGTAGAGCCCTGCCTATCCCTTTTGCCAATGGGTACAGTAGTAACCTAGCTGAAATCTCATGGTGGCTAAGGAGAGAGACATAGCTAAGGTAGAAGGGAAAATAAGTTAATTTTGAAGAATTTAGTTATTCAGCTGGAAAAGCGTGGTGGCTGTCAGTAATGATCCTTTACATCCTGTGCTGGATAGCACTGCCACAGAGCTATAGCCTCATTGCCACCACTGTCCTGCTAAATCCTAATCTGTAATAACATAGGAGATATCTGAGAGAATGCAAGTGTTTGCTGGACTGGGGCCGGAATAAAAAGGAAGACAGTTGTATAGCTTGGAATAAGAGGAATACCCTTGTCCTTCTGCTACATTTTCACAAAGGCAGATTCCAAATGGATTTCATCAAAGATGCGAAAAGATGCCAGATCACCGGGTCTTCAAAGCAGTAGGTGCCCTGCATCAATTGGCAGGTGCAGCAAAGAGTAAGAGCTCTTCCTTCTGTGAGATAGGAAGAAACAATGGATGGGAGAGTCTGAAGAAAAAGTTATTTTTCAGGAAGTTGAATAAACATTAAGGCAAAAGCCACTGCAGTAATCCAGAAATCATTTAGCTCTTACTCAAGCTGACTTTTCTCAATTTCCTGTTTTAATTTTGTACTATCAGATTAAGATGATTCTATTGACTGGAATATCTTTGGTGGGGAGAAGGGGAGAAGATTCACTGCCAAAGGAGAACTGGAAATCTAGGACAAAACATGGTACAACTTAATTTAATAATCATGTTCACATTAAAATATATGGTATGCTTCAGATTGCAGAATCTCTTCAGCCCTTTTCCTGGAGCTGTCTAACATATTTGTTCAAGGTGACTGTAATACTACTGTGTATCTGGCCTATGCGTAGCCACTATATTAAACTGTACGATGAACAGTCAGGTTAAAAAAAAATAAAATAAAAATCAATCCATAAAATTGGGATACGATGTCTGTTTCAAAGGGATTTTTTTCAGTATTTTAAATAACGGGTTATGTAGGATATGGTAGTGGTCTGTAGTAATACAGGCAAGAAGTGACAATGAATATGAATAATCATCTTTAAACCCTGCTACACAGTTATTTTACTTGGGGCAAAGACTAACTTAACAGAGTCTTACAGTAGCTGTGGTCTGTTCCTTGCCGTGCAAAGCTACTTATAGGAGTGTAGAAAGAATGAAAGCTGAAGGAAGAAAAAAACATTTATTGTACCTCAGATTTATCATAAGCAGTTTTTTTGTTTCATCATGTATTGTTTAATGTTCCAGAAAATGGTTAATCTAAATGGACTGGTCTTAAGCCACAGCTGTTCTCTGAATAGCTGTTGCCTGTTTTATTGTAGATTTGTGGTTAAGTGCTGTCGCGAAGGAGTAATGCACTTCATTCATAAGAGGGAAGCAGCACTATGTTTATTGCAGTAAGACAGCGACTTAACAAAGTTCAGTCATAAATAAGAATGATTTAACGAGGTTCCATTGGCAAGGTTCGCTCAGTTATTTACTGCATGAAGGACAGGGTCAGATGCACGTGCAACGGAGACCCTTCCATTGAGTCACAAGGTACAGAAAGGACCCCCTTGCTTTCTAAACTCCTTCGGAGAGGAGCCTAGGTGCAGCTGGATCCAGTCTTAGTCCCAGACTTGGTCAACGGTTCATGGCTAAAGGAGTATGTGCGAAGGGGACCCTCCTGTTGAGTCACGAGGTTCAGACTGTACCCCCTTGCTTTCTAAACTCCTTCAGAGAGGAGCCTAGGTGCGGCTGGATCCAATCCCAGTCCCAGACTTGGTCAACGGTTTATGTCTAAGGGATTGTGTGCGCAATTAGTCAGAGATATAACTCAGCAAAGTTTCGCGAAGTTCACAGAAGTTCAGCATGCTATTAATCACCTACCGAGGATCTGCTGCGGGTAAGGAATCTCTCAGCCTTGAGGAGTGACCTTGAGAGGTGTCCCTGCTCAAGAGGAGGTTCTGCAGTGCAGCCCACTGCTGTGCAGGAGAGCTCAATGGGCTCTGGGCCGCCCCCTATTTATGGGGGGGAAATGATTGACTCATAGTCATATTTGCATGCTAGATGGGCCTTAGTTGCCACATGCTCAGCTAGCCCCTACATACATGCTGTTTACAGGGAGATCAGGTTGAGGGGGAGAGAGGACATTAGGGAGGAAAAGGAGCACACCATTACAGGTACAAAAAGGCTACCCAGAGTTATTTCCCGGGTGAATATTGTAACATGTTAATAATCAGTGTGTTTCTGCATAGCCTTCCAGCTGAATGAAGGATCTCTGAACGTTTTGTAAGGTACTGATGATAGTGGTGGCTCTATTGTTAACAGGTTTCATGTCCCCTCTCCTTTTAAGTTAAAAAAAAACATATATATATATAATTATGAGAGCTGGGGGAAAAACCTCACCCTGTTTTCAAAGGCATTAACTGATGTCCCTGAGGAGGTGAATGTACATCCATTCCCTCTATGCTTCTTACTAGGGAAGGAAAATATTCGGCCCATCTGGGATCTAGGCCACGTGCTCAGGTACCTAAAAAGCAAACTGTTGGTACCTGAGCCTCTGTCTCTGCTTTCAGCACAGGGAAGCCTGGGGAGCAGCTGTGCATACAAAAATGGTCGCCCCAGTCACAAAATACTGGGGACTGAAAGCTTCCTCAATCAGCAGGAAAGCTGTCAGTGTGAATCACCATGTTGCAAATGTTGGCAGTGCCCCCTTTTGCCATCAATGTCCTCCCACCTGTGCTTCTGTAGGGTTTGTAAGCAGGCACAGAATGAATTGGGGGACTTAAAGGACCTCTTAAAGGTCCTATTCCTTCCACACGCTCCCCCACCTCCCATTTAATGGCAGCGAAAAGCAGTGGGATGGAGGCTGACCCCCATTCCGACTGGGGCTGTTTCTACCCCTGAGACCATAAATAATGAGTCTAGCCAAAAGCATTACACAGCTTCCAATTGGTCTCAGCAGCCCCTGGAGATGTGCTGCTACCAACTCGTATCCCAAATGGATAAACAAAGCTCTGATAGGGGGAAAAGGGCCTACAGCTATCCCAGCTGATACATCTGCCAAGAAATCTTTGAGACTGTGGTTCTCAGGCATTTTAAGGATTATGCTGCCCACTTCTATTTTCTTAGCTCTGTTTAACCCCTCCCTTCCACCCCCAAACAAAAATAGCAGTTAGAGATTTTTAATAGAGGCTTCAACCAAGACTGCTCCTGTTCCCATTTGGGCTGGTGGAAAGTTCCATGTGTTGCTGTGCAGATATTGCCACGTTTTCATTGACTCGAGTCCAGCAGAACTAAGCGGAAACATCTGTGGAACAGGATAGCTYGATGTTTGTCCCAGAAGTTTTTAATTGCTTCTGCTGGGAGTGTCAAGTGGCTGAAAGCTGTGTATTAGAGCTGAGAAGTCCAGCAGCTCCTGCTGGGCTTTGACTTGTGTTGCCCAGGAAGACGCAGTTGCAATTTACCCATTTTTTTTTCCCCTGTGTATCACAGCCTAAGGTCTGTTTGACAAGTACAGCTTCCTTGAAGTAGAAGAGGGCTGTGTAGTAGGTCCTTGGATCTGTGGTTTGCTTTCACGTGCCTCCAGATCTGTGTTTGCACTGATGGTGACACTCACCAAGCTTGGGGGCCTGATCAGCTGGCATTTTGCAGCTTCAGTAGCCATTCAACATTGTAATGGTTTAGTTTGGGAAGGAGAGGGGGGCTTGTTCTGGCTGGGGATTTGAGGCAAGGGAGAAAAGAGAGGGTCCATGCCACCCACATTTAGGCCTTAAAAATTTTGCTTCAGCACAGCTGTTCTGCAACCAAGTTTGTAGGAGCTAGGGCTCTCTTCTGTGGCTCCTTGGGGACTTGTGGCGATTTGAGTGTGCAAGTCTTTTTTTTTGAGGGACTCAGCATCTTAATTTGACATAGACAATATTTTACAGGGTTTCTGCATTTTCTCTGTAGTAATATAAGTAGGAATTAACTGGGACTTACACTTCCATTTAGGGCTGCCTCTTTCTGTTAAATTTCAGCAGACACCACCACTTTTCTCAGCAGTGGGATATTCTCCAAGCCCTGCCATGATGCTGGTTTACTTTGCATGTGGTAAGCAACCACTGGGCCCCAGAGGGGGGGAGAAAAGTCAGTGCGACTCTGTGACTGGTTAGACTTGGGAGGAGAGAGCTCTGGTCCTTACCCCAGGGCCTTTTTGTAAAATGTTCATTGAGCAAAGTACAAGAGCAGGCCTGGAAGCGGAGCTGAAACTCTTCAGTTGTCAGCCTCTGTGCTATTCCCCCCTGCTCCCAAACCTCATCTCCTAGTAGGGTCCTGCCTGTTTGCACTCCCTGCCGCTGTAGCCAGCTACTCCCGCTAAGGCAAGGTGTGGATACTTCTGCTTGCTGTGCCTAGCCGAGACAGGTTTCCCTGGGCCTCGCTCCCCACAGTGCTGTAAGGGAGGCAGGTGCCTGGTGCTGGTTTCAGGAATGCGCTTTTAATCCCCAGGACTCCCAGGCAGAAGGGTGCTCGTTCACAGGCCTGACTTCACACACTGAATACTTTTTGTTTACTGAAGTAAATGGGGATTTTCTGCTGCTCGCTTTCTAAACCAAAGCCTCTTCACAATGACCA
Organism: Apteryx rowi; assembly: GCF_003343035.1. Taxonomy (NCBI): domain Eukaryota; kingdom Metazoa; phylum Chordata; class Aves; order Apterygiformes; family Apterygidae; genus Apteryx; species Apteryx rowi. The sequence goes on along the minus strand of NW_020450958.1, from coordinate 152,402 downwards.
AGTCAGAAATGAGTGAAATCCAGGGCTATGGCTAGGCATAACCCCATGGAAATCCCAAAACCAGATGGCATATGGGTTTACTTCTCGTACTTACGGAGCTCTGTTGCCTATAGGACCTAACAACTGTGAATCAGGTCTACTGCTGAGCCTCCTCAGCCATAAGTTAAGATGATGGGAGCTGTGCCTCAGGTCATGTATGCCCGCTGTTTTGCTTGCCATAGTTGTGCTCCAGAGAATGGCTAAGTGTGTCTAAAAATGCAAATGAAGGTAAGCAAGGTGTCTGCAGAGAATGGCTGCTAGAGGCATGCGACGCAATGATTAGTATTTCCAGCCAAGACCAGGCATAATGCTTTAAAGAGAAGAAGGTCAACGGGAGCCTCTTTTGCTACTCAGGCCCACAGCCCTGACATGGCACAGAAGTGGCCATTACCAGCACCGACTGGCTGCAGTCTACAAGGAAACAGCCAAATGCAACTCTAGACACAGCAGCAGCACCAGCGAAGCAGCAGTTGTGTGAGCTTCGCGCTCCCGCAGGCTAGAGCCCAGACCGCAGTCCCCGCGGGATGTCACTGTCTCCAGCCAGCAGCATTACACCACGCTCATCCTTCGGGGCATGCCTGGCTCCAGGGAGTGAGGTAATTGGAGCTCATAACCCATGAAAAAGCAGAAATTAGTATTCCTTCTAGGTTAGTATAATGGCCAGTGTTTTCAGATGACAGTACCCAAGTTTAAATCTGTCAGCCCACAAATTAGGGATCTAAGTCACAGATGCCTAGTTTTCAAGGCATCAGCAGCCCTTGATGGTTTCAGGGACTTGCAAACAGAAAAAAAGCCAAACTAGGAAGGCAGGGCACTTTGTTAGGTACCCATCTTCTCACAGATAGACTGTAGTGCTTCTGTGTTTTGGTTTGTTTGKTTTTTTTTAATTAATTAGCCATGTTTCTAGCTATCCATTAACAAGGACTTTTTTTTTTCTGCCACTGCAAAACAGTGCTAGGCTCTCAACTGGGCTGCTGTTAATGACTCTCCAGTGATGCTTTTAAGCACAATTTCATCCACTGGAACACTTTAATAAGGCCAAGGTTATCCTAAGAGCTCTAAACATTTCTACTGTCATCCTGTTCTCAAGACTAGGATAAGATCAGCAATACAGGCACCCCAGAGTTTCCATGTCACACCATTTGTAGATCAGATTTGATCTCCTTGATTTAGACTCAAAAGTTCACAGTTACTGACACACCTCAGCTAGTACCTTGGGAGAGGAAAAAGAAAATGAAATCCCAGCCATTTTGTGAGATACAGAGACCCTCTTCCACCCAGCTGACATGGCAGGGACCAACTTTTCCGGAGATGCACCAGTTGTGCATGGGAGCTGGGTGTACTCAAACCCCCGAGCGGGGCAGGCCCTCCCTTCCAAAGGACTTCTCTCACTAAACGTTTTCTCACAGCGTTTTGGCAAATGCTAAGTTTTGATATCGCCATGCTTGGCAACCTTATGGGTTCAAAAGTCATGATTTAAGTTCTGCTTCTCTTCATTGCTCGTAGAGAGAGATCAGCTTTAATCTCATGAAGTTTTTCAAGAGTATGCTATGCACTGGGAGGGTAGTAAAAGGTTGCTTTCTTCCTGCTGTCTGATCATGCAAGCTTTTCTCTAAACTCAAACAAATTAAGAAATTTGTAAGGCTTATGTTGAAATTCTCTTGCAATCCCTTAATTCAGCAACCACAGCTATATGAAAGGAAAACAATCACTCAAATATGAGAAAGATTTGCAATAAGATCATGAACTGGTAGCACTGCTGTCTGCTTGCCAGTGCTAAAATACTGACTTTTATTTCAACAATAACTTTACTTCCACTAATGCCGAGACGGTTTCTTGCAGCCTGGCTAAACTGCTCAGCGAACCTACACAATTAGGAATTTCTCCAGAGTTTTAGTATTAGACGTTTGACTAGTTTTCCACTGGCTGGTTAGACTTTTAGGAGGACATGGATGGCAGGCACATTATAGAAAAGCAGTGAAGGAAGACAGATTTACCCCTAGCCCACAGGAGTCTGGATGGTCCACACAGAAGGGAGGGTGAGTCCTTCAGTACAGCTCCTTTTGGAAATGGGAGGATTTTGAGAGGCTGCTAGCACTTGAACTCAAGCTCTCCACATTAGGCTTAAACTGGATCCAGTTTAAGGCCCAGGGATCTCCTTTGACAGATCCTTCTGTCCTGTGGCCTCTGGAGGGCCATGGGATAGGGAAGCGGCTGTGCTTGCTGCGAGATGCAATGGGAAGGTCCCTCCCTAGGTTCAGAGCCCGTTTCCTAGTGTTGGCGCTGGGTATAACGTTTTGGCAAAATGCTGGCTCCTTCGTTTTCCCTATCGTTGTCCTCATGAAAGTCACCTATTTCCTCAACTGTTATCACATTCCATCTTGATTGATCTCAAAAACAATGATCCATAGATTCAGCTCTTTCCATTTTAACCTGTTCTGATGTTGTTTATGCTGGTGGAAATCAGGAGGGGTGCCAGCACAAATTCAGGCAGTGGCTAATATCAGATATTTTCGCCTGTTATCCCTGCTTCCTTGTAGCGTGCTTTTTACTCTCCACCACTGTTTCTCTTCTATTCCTCTTAGAAGTTACCGTGATGCTGCTGAGATGCAAAGCCTCCCTCCGCAGAGCGGACACAGTCAAGCAGCAGAAGTCCAAAGCGCCACGTGCTGCCCCTGCGGTGGGTCAAGCCACGGAGCTGCACAGACAATGTCTACAGACACTTTCAGGTCTCCCCTTTGAATTCATAGCGCCAGCACCAGCAGCAGGGACAGGCGCCTTCCCAGAGGAGAGGGGCTACAGCCTCGCTTCCCGCCCACGTTCCCCTGCCTGTAAAGAGCAAACGCGGTTTGGCATTGCCCCGGGCTGCCTTTGAACTTAGCCTTGAAAAGCCAAGGCTGGTAACTGCCCATCTTGATAATAACCACACAAATACTGCTATCTAGTCCACCCTTCTACTTTCCAGCCATTGTGCAGAGGCACTCTCTCATTTCTTGGCTTGGCAATACCTGCTAGGAGTTGATTTCCTAGGAGCTGATTCAAAACAGTCTCTGATCTTGCTGCCCATTTCCTTGCCTAGCTGGGCACGAAATCACAGGTCTGCATCATTGCCAGAAGGATCCAGCTTCCTTTCATGGTCTTATTCCAGCCACTGTTTTGTTTTGCTAACTGAAATCCTTCCAAATTCAGCATCACGGCCTATTTCTCGGGTTTCCCAAAGCCACGTAAACTTTTCTGACTGCTTCCCTTCACCTCCAGCTCACTGTTCATTCTTCCCTGCAGCCCTGGGACAGTTTGCCTAAGTATATTTTCTTTTAGCACTCTTTCATCTCAGCTAACGTGAGTTGTGGTCTGTCTAACCAGGAGACTGGGCATGAAACAAGGGAAGTAAAATTCATRATTCCACAGGTTTAAATAAACATGGGCACAAACTGGTTTCTTGGCATATTATACTCTTCCTCCCTCTCGTTAATCCCTCCATAAATTAACTGTCTCTTTCCTTCCCTATGAGGTAATACCTCCTCTCCATCCCCTTTTTGGTGCCTCTCCTATTCTGCGAGTAGCCACTGCCTGTTTTCTCAGAAGGGCTATAAACATCTAATGAAACTCTCAGCTGTTGTTTTTTAGCTCGGAAGTTTGTTGCTTCTATTTCAATGCTGAAAGGAAGGGTTTGTGTGCCCAAAACCTCACCTATTTTTTCCAATTATATTAGTTCATCTAATAAAAAGGATTACTTTTACCCCAGAGGTAAGGATTACCTTACCCCTCTATCCTCCTATGCCTTGCTTGCATAATAAGTATGAATCATCAAGAGCTCAAAAGCATTATATCTGGCCAAAGAACCAACTTACAAAAGACCACCGATATTCAGGTTATTTAGCTTGAACTACAGCCTCCGGTCTCAGTAGAAGCCCAGACAGGGAGTGCTGTGGTGTGGGCAAGGGCCTTGTAGTTTTTCACACAGCACTTCCCCATAAATGTCCCAGTTCTGGACGCAGGCCTGGGGCATTACAGCAGCACGGCAGCGTGGTCCTGTTGGGTGAGTTTGCGTGTGTTTATGAGCTATTAGGATGTCAAGGATTTCTTTTTTTCAGTCTATTTAAGACAGAATTGTGGCAAAGCCCCCTTTCAAATAAGTGTTACAATCAGACCCAAGCTTTTTAAGCCTCTTTCTTCTTTTTCTTTTTTTCCCCAAGACTAAAACTCTGGCATTTGGTGCTTACAGAAGGTGGAAAGTCCCACCTGAGACAAACCCAGCACAGGACCCGCAGGCTGGCAGGAGAGACCCTGCTGATGCCCAGGCTGGTGCTTCTGCGCGGGGACCATGTGCCCTGAACGGGGCCGCAGTAAAGCCCTCTCGCTCCTGTCATGTCTCCCCAGGCTGCGGTTCACACCTCTGGGTGGCTGGTCACCACGTGGCACCTGCGGCAAGRGTAGACACCTCCTCGTGGAAACCACAAGCTTCCTCAGCCCGAAGCACCAGCTCTCAAGCAGAGGAGGACGGTGCCTAGCGCAGCGAGCACACTAGCCAGCGACACCGGGGAGCCACAGAGCAAGGTAAGCGAAGCAAGGCCCTGGGAACGCAGTCCCCAGACAGCTCTAGGCGGAAAAGCCTTGCCTGTGCCAACTGCAGGAACAGCTCGTCTCAGCCAGGCAGGATCACTGCAGTAGGCCCATGCTGGGAGAGGTGCTGAGGATCTTCTGCCAACTGAGACATCGGTCCAGGCAGTGCGGAAACACAACGTTCCAGCTGGTCCCCGCCACCCAGAAACCCTGTGGTTAGGAGCAGTGTCAGCTGACTCCTCATTAGAGTCATCTAATTAATTTTACATACAGCAGCAAAGAGAGAATTTCAGTTTTTCCCCGGTGGGGCAGAACATTAATCAAAGAAAAGACAAGCGAGCAAATCTGGAGCCAAGGAAAACCAGGAGGTGCTGAGCTGACCAGAAGTACTTTGGATTAGTAGATGCTGCTCAAATATTGAGAGAAGGGAACGTGTATGCATGTGCGTAGGTGTCTGGGATCTCTTGGGCTCCATCTTATTTTGGGGTGGTCCAAGAGGGAGGATAGTAAATCCCAAGAAATATTTATTCTTTTGYTTAAATCTGTGTGGGACTGTGTGTGTGTGTGGTATAGAGGAATGAAAAGCAAAGCCATTCTTCCTCGGCTTCAAAAGTCTGGGCTGCAACTGAACTACATTCAGGTAGGATATAAGGCCAGGGTTTTCCCTATTCACCAAAAGAGCTCAGCAGTGTGACACAATTATAGCCAAACTAAATCAATAGCAGCTCTTTTTCTAGATGCAACCCTGTTTAGCTCAGACTTTTTATGCCCGTAAAATTCCAGGGGCTCACATTGTGTTGGGTGGCATCTTTCCTTAATTTTTCAGAAAGGATTTAAGGGCAATCACTGATGTCTGGAGGGGTTTGCTCTCCCAAATGCCTGGCCTCCCTCTCTCCTCTCTGCACGAATTTCCTCCCCTTGCTCAAAGATTGCCGCTCCTACRGCAGAAGAGACTCCCCTGCTTGTGCTGCAGCTGCAGCACCACATACCTTTGTGGTGATTTTGGTTTAGGCTGCTGGGCTGCTCCTCGAGAGGCTGAACTGCTCTGAAGTCAGGCTGGGAACCTGCAGGAGGGACGAGGGGAAAAGCAGCTTTTGTGGGAAGCGTTTCAGCCATCCCAAGCTAAGCTCATACCCCTCACCTGTTACAGCTCTAGAAGCCTAAACACTTGATCTCAACCGAATTGAGACTCAAATTTCAAAGCACATTTGGTCATCCAATCACTCAGGTGGCCCCAGGGAAGACCCCCCACATACATAGCTGGACTCTGTTGCAGTGAACATGAAGCATCAAGAGGATTTTTCAAAGCCACCAAGCCTTATTAAGTGTCTCAGTGCTTTTAAAAACCTTGAGACACTTTGGCTTACCTACCCTGCTGCATGCCAGGCTTTCTAGGTGCAAAGAGCACGTTTAAATTTTGACTCTGAAGGGATAGAGGAGGAGGAAAACAGAGAGCAGTAAAGGCAGTAACAGAGGCAGTTGCCCTCTCTTTGGTAGCCAGCTGTGGCATCTCTAAGAAGAAAATGAGCAGTGTCTCCACAGATAAGCCTGGGCTTTTGAAAGCTAAAGCTATGGCCAGCTCACGGTGCCACAGCTTTGTGTGAAGAATTCACACATGCCAAAACCAACCCAAGCCAAGCCAAAGCGACAGGCTCACTGCTGTCATGAACGACACAGTCCTCGGGAAGAAAGCTGTCCCGTGCCAGGCAGATGTAGTGCGCTGGGTGCAGGGATGCGGCAGCCTCCCTGCTTGCATTAGCCTTCCCTCTGCCGCGGGAGGAGAAGCATCCTCCGGGCTCTTTCCACCCCTGCTTTTGCCTAGGCTGCCTTGGTACCACTGCAGCAGGACCTGGGCCAAGTTGGCACCCATGTTCCAGAAACGCATTGCTTGTTCCTCCACAAAGCGTTTCACAGGGCGTTGATCTCACAGCGTGTTTCTGCGGCAATGCACCTGTTTTTCAGATCACTTTTCAGACAAAGACGCAGATGTAGAGGCTGGGGGTCAAGATCGCCCCTTCCTGCTGCCTGGCGGTGTGAGGCAGAGCTGTAACATTTCCAGCACCTAACTCGGGCAGTGGGAAGGGTTAAAGAGCAACCTGCTCCCTCAGCCTCTGTCTCCGGGTTCCTACCTGCAATATCATCATACCTTAATGAGTAGCCTTCAATTTTGATTAAAAACTCCAGAGCTATTGTTTAATGTCCCAACCTGAAGAACTAAAAGTGGTTTTGAAAATGAAAAGTGTGGAAGTGAATTACGTTTCGAATAAGCTCCTCTTGCAGCTGRGGGCTTGGGCCTGTTCCCGGCTGGGTGGGTTGAATGGAGACGGCCGAGTGTCCTGGTTTCACCTGGGCACGCAAACGAGGCGCCGGGCTGCAAATGCATCTTGGAGAGGAGGCGCTTGCATGGTTCAGTCTCGGCTCAAGTGAAGTCAGCAACCTCAGGCTGGCTCCGCGCGTGGACAGATGAGGCGGCGCAGGAATTAACGCTGAACCATAAATCCAGATGCTCTTTCTAAAAGAGAGCAGAACTTTTCCCTGGCTTTAGGTCTAGCTGGAAAAAGCAGGAAGAGTCACTGAACGTGTTGCAAAACTGTCATTAAAAACCATTCCCCAACAGCACACTGTTCCCAAACCGTTCACCCAGGCTGTACCTCAGGCTCCCAGGCAAGCAATAGAATTATCCCCACCCTGTAGCCTGCCCTGCGACCCTCAGAAACCAGAGATGCTGTGTGGTTTGGTGCCCTTCACTAGCTGAAAGCTGCAGGTGAAGCGACCACGTGGGCTGGCAGGGGGCACCCTCTAGGGTGGGACCCACCATAAAGCAAGCGGTTTCTGCTGGAACTGCCCAGAACCGGCAATTGGGGCTCAGGGCTCGGGGGGACCCTGCTTCCTCCGCCGCGGTGGTGCCCAAAACAGCTGGGATCAGCACAAGGTGGAGAAGAAAAGCAGCTTCTCCGGAAGGTCTATGGCTCTTAGGTGGCACATGGCGTCTTTCCCACGGACTCCCGGCAGCCCGGCTTTGTGTCCCTTGGCAGCCGGGGTCCTCGCGCGGGGCAGTGCTGCTCTTCTTTGCCCCAGCAGTGGCCGAAGCGTTGGGGGCCGCGGCGCTCCCCTCTCCCGCAGCCCRCGAGAGGCACAGGGCCGCACCGGACTCCCACGCCAGCTGGGCTCCACATCCCCGTTGCCTCCCAAATTCCCTTCCTGCACCCCCAAGTTTTCACTAGTATCAGCGGGACACACGATCAACCTCCCTCTCCCCCCCCCTCCCCCCATGGCATTTTACCAAAATCCATAGGAAATTAGCCTGGCTGTGTTCCTAGCCTTCCTCTCTGTTTAGGTTAGTCGCCCTTCAGCAAGTTTGTGCTTTTTTTTTTTTTTATGTGCTAAGAAATAAAAGCTGGCCAGGCCGTTTCCAGCATTGGCTGGAGTCATTCGAGCTCCGTTGGAGGCCGGGAGGCTGTGCCTGGCGTGCGCAGCGGGAGGCTCCGAGGCCRGGCGGTTTTGATTAAAGCGGAGGAGAAGCAGGACGGCCAGGGGCAGTGAGCCACGCCACTCGCCTCGGCAGCGGCATGGAGCTCCGGGGAGCCTGCCTGCTCCTCTGCCTCCTGTCCCTCGCCCACGTCTCCAGCCAGCAGAACGGCAAAGTCCGGCAGAAGCCAGCCACCTCCAAGAAAGGTAAGGAGCCTCGGCGCGGCCGGCCGCCGGGGGATGGGGCTAGTGCCCTCATCCATACGCTTAAGAGTGCTGTAATGAAACTTTTTTTGAAAAGCACTTAAAATCTAACAAAGCAGCTTTTTTCCCCCCCACCCCCCCATAGGAATGCTTGTGTTGTCCTTCTGTAAAGCAGCAAAGGCATTGAAATGTTTCTGACAGGTTATTGCCTTGTCTAAATTGGGTGGGACCGTTCACCCCAAGTTTCGGAGGGCAGCGCATCTCACTTGCCATCGCCACGCTTGTCCCCAGACCTGCCTCTACTGAAATCTCTGCTCCTCTGACCCCTGCTTCTACTCATTCATTTTTCAGAAGAAAACAAGCGGCAGATGACAGGCAGCTATTGTAGATTTGGAGGCAAGAGTAGGCAGCCAAAAGGAGCAATATATAGTATTATCTTAGTTTTGAAACATTTGCCCCAAGTATATTTTAAGCTGTACAAGAGATCTGTCTACTCAGGCTTACTACAGTACAATGCACACAAGAAGGTGCCCCAGGTCCTCAGTGTTTTTTTGGTTTTCTTCTTGTTTTTTCCTCCTGTCCAATGCTTTCTTTCTCCCTCTCACACAGTACAAATAAATTAAGGACAGCTCTGGGAAGTAAGAGATTTGCACTGCTGCCTGTAAATTTGTGATGCTCTTTGGTCGATGTATTTGATCATAACTGCGTGAGTTTGGATTCCTTCTAGTGTGTGCTTTGCAGTTTGGAACAAACTTGAAAGAAAAAGAAACACTTGAGAAATTCACTTGACCAGGCTTCTTCTGTACACTCTCCCATTGGCTATTTTTGTCAGATCTTGTCTTTGAGAAATTTCTCCGTTTTCTCCAATCAGATCTTTCTGCGAAATTACTACATATTTGCTCATTCCACATTTGTTTTGTATCTATTTTCAGACTTAGGCTGGTATAGAGTACATATGTGCACTGCACTTAATTGTACCGGGAGAGAGAAATATGTTTCTTAGAGAAATCTTGTTTCTCTCTCTATCTATCTCACCAAAATTTCTGCTTGTAACCGAATGGTGATAATGGGGCTTCTCAAGGGAGTGGCAGAAAAAAAGCACCTTTTTGCCAGGCAATTTGGCTTTCGCTTTAAATACATTTTTTAGAATGGGGCTTCTTGCCTTCAATTTTTCTTCTGAAAATCAAGCCATATGAAACAGTCGATGGAGATTTTTACTGCAAGCTTTGGGGGTGCTTTAGGGTTTTTTTCCAAAGGAAACTTCAATTTCCTGGGGGCGGGGGGGTGTTTAAACCCTTGGCCTTTTTTTGGCAGGCTGCATTCTGCCACCATGATGTTTTAGATGCCCTGCCTTTACTGCAAACTTTCCCTGAGCAGCCATTTCTTGGGTAACTTTTTTGAAGTTTGGTAGTGTACGGGGCATGGGGAAAGGGGCAGGCGAGCACGAGGCTCCTCTTTGTCCCCAGCCCCAAGCCATGTCCACACGCAGGGGCTGCCCAACGCCCCCGCCTCTGGCTGGGGCGCTGGCCACCAGGCAGTGGGATGGGGGCGACCAGGCCACCAGGGCCACTGCAGGGCTGGGGCGTTTCATCTGATGGCTTTGCTGCGAAGCCAAACCACAAATGTTAGAATAGAAAATGGTGCCTTAAGCCAAGCTGTTTTGGTTCTCTCTTTCTTTTCTTTTTTTTTTCTTTTTTTTTCTTTTATTTTTTTAAGGTGATGTAATTACTGCTTGTATTGGGATCTGTTTCAGAACAAAAGCAGTGTTTCGAAATGAAAAAGCCAAAACATAGCATTTGGAAAATGCTGAAATCATAAGTTCATTTTGCCTGTTGTTCTCCCCTGCCCCAAATTGCTCCCCAGTGGTTTTTCCAGACTGCAATTTAGCACAGCCTCCCTGAAAGTGCATTTGCTGCAGGGCAGGCGACAAGCTTCCCGCAGCCCAGAGACGTGCAGCTCTCATGGCCAGGAAGGGCGAGGCGGAGCAGCATCAGGCAACAGTGTGGGACACAGGACACACACACTTGGGGGGCCCCAGCCCTGCCTGCCTGCTCTCTGGGACCTTGAGAAAAATCTTGTTACTTTTCCCACTGTGGTGGTGCCAGGCTAATGCGTTAATATTCCCCAAGAGGGAGATTACTTATTTGAAGGTGACAGCAAGAGCATGAGAGTCTACAGCACAGATGTACCAAGAGGCTCTCGAAGCTCAGGCCTGAATTTCCAGCCCCCATGGCCTGCTCCGTGGCCATGTACACTCTCTGGGGTCTACCTATCTCTCCTGCCATAACACTGCAGACACAGCCAGGTCCTCCTTGGTACTCCTTTAGGTAAGGAGGAGATTTCAAAAAATGCCTCAAAAGTGATATAAAATAATCATAGGTGTGTTCAGGCTCCTTCTCCGATCCAGGGAATAGACTGGAATAGGAAATGTCTTTTCTGGCTGGAACATTTATGGAAATACCTAATATTTAAAGAAATGCTAATGGCAGGTGAGGTTTGATGAGAGATATTACAAGCCAGAGCTCTGTTCACCCCGCTGAGGAACAGAAACCTGTTCAGACAGGAACAAATCAGATGACTACCTGTCCAGTCAAAACTAAGCAATGCAGACACAAATATCAAATAAAGATAATTAAATGATCAAAATAACATACAGAAGGAATCATTTATTATTTAGTATATAATTAGAACATGGAAAAACTGGAGAGAACTCCCATTTGCAGGCATCAAATACATTATTTCTGAAGCTTTCATAACTAACAGAACATTGTGACCCATCTCCTTTTGTGAGTCCCTTCTTCATCTTGTTTCTGCTAGTACTTAACTTTGCTTCTCCCAGGATTTGCTCCAACTCCCATGGGCAAGATTGGCAACCCCCCCACTGACTTCAACAGAAGCAAAACCAAGCTGTAATAGCCTTGATCGTAGGCTTAAGGAGATGAGCCTTGAGGAAATAGCAGCACACAGACAGAAATTTCTGGCAAAAAAATAGAAAAGTCAATGTTTGTTGACGTAGTTGTGGTACTTATTTTTTAGTTGAAGAGCATATCAACCACTGAAAAGGAGTTACCAGAAAAATTAACTCTTTTTATAAAAATACATCATTTCATTGTTCTAGGGAATGTGATTTATCTGCTACTTGGATGTGAGTCAAATGGTAGGGGCTCAGTTCTGCAAACCCTACTGAGCACTTAACAGCACCCTGACAGAGGGTTGTTCATATCATTAAGGCAGTCCCGAACTGTATCACAAATTAGCATGTCATCTGCTTCAGATCAGACTTTGAAAGGAATACTTAGACCTGTTGTGTTTTGTGCAACTTTCAATATGACATATGTGAGCTTTTATCACAATTGTCGTGGATTTCATCACATTACTTACTTAAATCAAATCTCACTTGTCATTTTGAAGTTTGGGGATTGTGATAAGAAAGCAGAGGAACCATGTTTCTCCAGGTGACACCAAAGTGACTGGTGGAGCTCACTGCTGCAGGAACATCTTGTGGCTAAGGACTTGGAAGCAAGATGGGAAAAGGGATGGAAAAAGGGACTGGGCACTTAGGCAGCTATCAAGGACATCCCTGATGATACCAGCTCACAGGTATCCTCTAGCACAGGAATCTCCCTGTCCGTCCAGCAGGAACAATGTAAGAAGCTGCTCCAGCAAGATTCATTAACAGCATCTTTCTATGGCCTTTGGATACTATTTAAACCTAAAAGACATTCATTCCATTGCAGGACAGGCTTACATGGAAAAACTATTGAATTAATTAGTTGTTTCCCCACAAAATGGTTTCATCAAAGGCACCAAAATGATCACTAGTGCCTCAGTGTTGACTGAACCCATTAAAGTTAATTGAGCAATGATTAAAGCAGCTGAATACCCTCCTCCTGATGTGTTTTTTCCTTTCGTATTCATGACACACTATAATCTTCTTGGTTCTTGGTTTTGTTGAGTTTCCAAGCTGTTTGCGCTTCTCTCACTTAGTAACTCAGCACACCATCTCCTTGATCTTCAAGGAAATCTGTCCTACTGCTTTCACATGAAAATTGTCCCATTTTCTTTCACCCCATGAGAACCACCAGATGTCAAGCTAGGTAAAGGAATATCACCCGAGGAGCAGCAGGGCCAGTGTAGTGAATGCAAATTCCTTAATGTCAAATTTCCCATCACGTCCAAGGCATAATGGTTCTTTTGTTCTTACATAGAAGAAATTAGAGTACTGATTAATAGCTGGTTAGAGGAGCTGCAGTTGTGCTAAGCTGCAGATTATGACAGCATGTTCAGTGACACAGAAGATAGTTTCAGCCAGCAGCACAAGGGCGCTGAAGACACACTGAACAGACCTGTCTGCTCCTATCCCTGCTAAGGGCTGCATCACCTACATGGATGAAAACAGCCATAGGAAATCTTGAAGGAAATGCTGGGGAGTTTCCACTTTGTCCCCATCAACAAGAAGGTGGTCCCCACTTTACCCAAGCTTACCAAAGACTGGGGGCTTTGATTGCCCCGAAAAGACTACCACTTCTTCCAAGGAGCTGGTTGCTGGGACAGTTTGCAAAGCAAGCAGGCAAGCTGTCCAACCTTGAAGCCTTTTCTCTGGAGCGGCATCTTTCCCGTCAGGAGGACCACATTGGCCTCGGCACAGGACGTGCTGGGGTACTTCCTGTGGCCCGTGTGGTAGAGGATGCCAGAGCAGATGATCCAGATGAGCACTTCTGCTGCTGAATAATGTATGAAAGCACCTGCATCTCCAGGGAGCCACCAGCCAGAAAATCAGTGACATAATGGCCTGACTCTGTCCCCAGGCACTGCTGGCTCTGCATCCCCTTCATGGCAAATGTCACCTCCTGGTGGGAAGCCCTCCTCCCATTGCAGTAAGCTCAACTGCAACACGTCTCCCTCAAAGTGAAACCAGCGTCTTTCAGTGCTCTCTCTGGCTCTCTCTGCCAAAATTTGACTGTTTTCTTCCATTACATTACTAGTGATATCTTCTGGTTAACACCTATGAGTTATAATGCAGAGYTGTCAGTGCTCATTTTCACAGGTGCAGCCTCCTCTCCCTGTTCAGCCAAAGCACCCGTTATCCCAACCAGTGGCCCCTGAGTCAGGCTTGGTACCTGGCCTGTAGGCCCAGGGATGGAAATGGTGCAGCGAGGGAGTTGGCAGGGCACCACAGGGCGCCTGGGTCCTGGTGTGCTCACCAAGCACAGCGGGAAGGGGAGGACTGAGGCCCAGGCTCTTGGCACCTCCTTTTAAGCCCACAGCTGTGGTGCCGAGTGAGGGGAAGTCACTGTGGGTGCTTTCTCCCACCAGGCAGGTGTCTCCACTGAATCACCTGCGAGAGCTGTTTGCTACTCACAGCTAACTATAGAGGAGGGCCAGGCTTTTGGCTTAGATACAGTGAGAAAAACTTAGCAAGTACGAAAACGATGGCTCCCACTCCCAAAAGATGCTAAGGGCTGTATGATACTCTAATTGTAGCTAGGCGGTCTCATCTGCACTCAAACACAAGACACAGCCACAGTGACACACAGGTTCATGACCTTGAAGATTTACTGCAGCAACAGCTATCTCTGCAGAAAAAATCCTCCCAGCCCTGAAAAACTTCCAGCAGAGGCAAACCATGTCTGCATGGGTCAGCAGGAGGACATGAACCAGGTACTCAGCTCTCTCTCTTGACTCCCTGTTGAAAGCAATGCCCAGTTTGAAGTTTTGCCCCCAACATTTAAAGCCCTCTGTGGGGCTGACCTTAGCTTTTAGCAAGTCACGGCTCCTTGTGTTGCTGGACCTACCATGGGCAGCACAGCACTGCTGTTGACCAGCGACAATCCCCAGTTGGGTATATATAGTCTTTTCCTAAAACACTTGCAACAGGCTCAGTTTATCTTTTGGGCTGCAGCATCACATGGTACAGATAAAAAGGGAATTTTGTACCAGAATGATAAGGTGTGAAAGAGGAGTGGTGAAATTCCTGGGGGAGGGAAGAAAAGACATAGGGCGAGAGACTCCATCACTGCCAAGGACTGCTAGAAAAATCTTAGTAAAGAGAGAAATTTTTTCCTGCCGCTTCATATCAGAGAAAAGTGTCCAAGGCTGGGGTTGCAGGAGAGGAAAGTTCGTGAGCCTGCTGGTTAAGGACCCAGATACAGGGAAATGTCTTCTGCTGTGTTCACTGCTTTCCAAAGGAGGGCGTGAGGAAAGCGGTGCTGTGCTTGGCTCCCCTGCATTTCTGATCTAGAGAAACCACAGGCAACCCTATATTTCTGATCCCATCACTATGCTTCTGAGAAGAGTTTTGGAATAGGTCTTGCCAGTGCAAAGCTAATTTACAGCAGCTGTGGCTGTGCCTGTTGGGGCAATGCTGCTGTCACCRTGTGCTCTCCCCACCTGATGTCAGTTTGGTCTGCTGGAAACATCCTGAGTATTAACTCATACACCATGAAAGCAGCTGTGTCCTTCACCCTGAGCCCACAGTGCGAGGACTGCCATGGTCTCTCCCTGCATGCAGACCCTACACTCAGCAGGTCACGTGTGATGCTTTGCTGTCCACCTGAGATGCAAACAAAGTAAAGGAGAGGAAAATGAGAGAAAATGAGTGAAAATGAAAAGTGATGTTGGGGGGTGGCATCGTCCTTAATGTACTGGTTCTGGTATGCAGTCATCCCTTCCCCATGTTTCCTCCTTGCAAGGAAGGTTTGGGTCTGTACTTCCTAGAAGAAACCTCTTTCCAAAGTCTTTGACTTACTGTATGTTAAGAACAAGTAGCTTTTTTTAAAAGAAAGTAGCTCTGTGACCTCTCTGTTCTCCTACTAGCAATGCCAGAGGCAAAAAACCTAACAAAACTCAAACTTTAGTGATAGGCTACAGCCAACTCTGCAGTTTTCAGCAATTAAAAAAAAAAATCCTATTCATCATCAGCAGCTTAAAATTCTCCATAAAGCACCTATATGTGGCTGGACCCCTGCTCAGGAGGGCGGCATCAAACTGCAAGCTCCTGCTTTTTGAAGACATGAACCCAGCATACCACTGCCCCGGGCGCAAGCCCTAGCCATGGGCTCCAGGGAGGACCCTGCACCTCAATGGGCCCATGTGCCAGCCCCCACCCCCAGCTTGGTGTGGGGTGTGCACCCCAAAACCCAAACTGGGAACGTGAATGTGGTGCGACCAGCCTGGAGAGCCAACACTTACTCTGATGGATGTGTTGGGGGCTGGGCATAGACTGGACGGATCCTTTTCTGTGTGTATTTTCTCAGAGAGACAGGAGTTTTGATGCCAGGAATAGCTTCAGCTGCCTCCCTCGGGGAGGTGGGTGATGTTTATGTTCATCCCGTGGTTTTTCCAACAGATGGCGTGAGCATCAAAATGATTGAAGACCTGAAGGCCATGATCGACAACATCTCCCAGGAGGTTGCGTTACTGAAGGAAAAGCAAGCACTTCAGACAGGTAAAGGGCTTGCTGACAAAGGCGTGGGTTTTGCTTTGAGAGAGGAGCTACCTTTAAAGTGGTTACAACTGCTCTGCATGTTTTGACAAGAGACATCCGACAAGGACTCCATGGGGGGAGTGAGCTGAGAGAGCAAAGCAAAGAGGGGTCTCGTGCAAAGCTTCCAGACAGATGAAGCTCCTCTGGCAGTTAATGTCAGGAGCTGTGCAGCATATGTCCCCATTCCTCATGTGCTAGAGCTTCTCATTTGTACAACTACTGATATTTCTATGACACTAAGCCAGATGTTAATTTTCCTTCATGAATCAGAGGGACAGATTGTGTGTACTGATTGTTGCGTACCTCAGTCAAATGTACTCTTTGCTACCTGCTTTTGCCTGAAACCCAGCKAAATGGGTTAGGTTGCCTGACCTGTTATATATATTGCAGTATTGCCCAGGGAAATTCACTGAAAGTCAATCCCACTGTGCTTTGTGCAATATGAGGATGGTCCCAAGATGGTCATCTCCTAGACACGCTCCATGGCTGCTCTGTGTGGAGCCCTAGGTGAGGGGTCTGCAGAACATGAAATAGGGATGCATTAGAAACGCAGGTTAAGGAGCACTTTCTCTCTAAAAGAAGAGAAACACAAGCACAGTTAAGGCTTTAGATCCAAGCTCACATTCCTTGAGATTTAACTGGTTTGGAAATTAACACATGGCTCTAATTAGTGATTGTTTGGATGGAGTACCCTGAGCTCTTGGGGTTTAAAGCTTAAAAAAAAATTGCTATTCTTAACAATAAAATCAGATGAAAGTAGAAATTTCCTCTGAAGACCTCAAGCTATGCAAGCACAACATTTCCAATCAAACCCTATGAAAAAGACATTTTTCATGTGTGCATAATTAAGATGACTGAATTAGATTTGTACACTTTTTCCAAAATTCTTCAACACCCAGCAGAGACGATAAAATATCTTGCCTCCAAAGGAATTTGTCTGAGAAAGTTTAACAGCAGCTGGAAAATAGAGAAGTCAGGGAAAGGGGAATGAGAACCACATTGTGGCTTTGCTCTGGGAACACAAGAGCACAGGACAGTGACATGGACACCCCGGTGGTCCATTTTTCCTATTTGCCAATAAGGAGGGCATATCCCTACAGCCATACCATGTGGCTTACCCAGCCGAGGAGAGAGAGGGCCCCTAGGGATGCTCATACTGTTGGAAATGGCATTATGAATTGCTATAAGCAAGGAAAAATGAACCTTGTAATTTAACTGCTGTGTGAGGTTTTTAAAACAGATTCTTTTTCTTTTTGTTTTGTTTGTGTGGTAATTTCTTAGTTTGTCTGAAAGGCACCAAAATCCACCTAAAATGCTTTCTTGCATTTACTGAGACCAAGACGTACCACGAGGCCAGTGAAAACTGCATCTCTCAGGGCGGCACCCTCAGCACCCCCCAAAACGGGGACGAAAACGATGCGCTCTACGACTACATGCGGAAAAGCATCGGCTCAGAGTCAGAGATCTGGCTCGGCCTCAACGACCTGGCGGCCGAGGGCAAGTGGGTCGACATGACGGGCACCAGCATCCGCTACAAGAACTGGGAGACTGAAATCACCACCCAGCCTGATGGCGGCAAGTCGGAAAACTGCGCGGCCTTGTCGGGGGCCGCAATTGGCAAGTGGTTTGACAAGAGGTGCAAAGACCAGCTGCCCTACGTCTGCCAGTTCATGATCGTGTAATACCAGGGCTCCTCCTGCCGACGAGGTTATCGCATTTGGCAACAGGATTATAAAGCTACAGGTATATGTATGTGTACATATACACACACACGCGCGCGCACACACGTGTTCACATAGAGTCACTCCTTGCAAAGAAAGTTGTCGTGGCTTGGTAACAGATTAGAGAGAGTTAGACCTGAGCTGCATTGCACGCGGCTACATCCAGCTCTGTTATCAGCTGCACTGTTCTTACTAAGGCATGATATATAGATATATTTTTTTACACGGGAAATTTATTAGGATGGCTTGATTGTTTCAGCAAAGAACCAGTGCAACGTTCCAGCCTTGCAGACCAGCCGGTTTGGCTGTCTGGAGTGGCCGCTCTGCAATTTCCTTTCCGTTCTTGCTGAATTTTGTTGGAAGACCAGCAAAGCTAGTTTGTGCTTTCTTCTCCTGTTTTGCTTCCTCATAAACCTTGACAGCAGTCCGTGGGAGCTGGGGACAAGGAGCACAGAGCCGCACTTTAGTCACTCACAGCGCCCAGATCCACTCCCTTCATCCTCCTGATCGAGGTCCTGTCTCAAAGAGTAGGGATAGTTACTTCTGCTTTATGGTGAGAGACATAATTGGGCTTACTGGCTGAGTACCATACAGCTCAATAGGTGGTCAGACTAGTCCAGCTACGTGTATGACTGAATTAGCAAATAAGAGTCACGAGCTGATTTGCTGAGAAGGGTGTACTTTTCAGAAGCACTTGCCATTTTGTTGGTTCATTTCTCATCAGTCAGTGGCAAATGTTCCCCTGATTTCAGTGAGAGAGCTACCCCCACTGCCAGATCTTTCAAAAATCCCACCAGAAGCTTTATTTATGCTCCAGCATCGGGGAGGAAGCTGTGATTCTTTTACAGCTTAGTCAAATATATTCTTGGAAATAGAAGATGAAAGTATTAGGTAAATAGCAGAAATTTAAGGCAATTATGGAAAGGGCTGTCATAGAGAAGACAGCTGTCTATTGAAAACAAATCCCAAGAAAACTGATTTTAGCCACTTTAGGAATCATATGATCTGTTTTAGTGATAGAAACTCAGCTGAAATGCGCCAGTCCTTGTTGGTCAAGGCCCAGTCCTCAGCTGAAATAATTCCTCCGAGTTATGTTTGGGCTGATAAAGTCATGCCCCACTGAAGATCTGGCCTCAGTATGTATTTGCTGAGAAAAGGGTTAACGCAAAAAAATTTAACTGAACAGCAATGATGGGAAAAAAAACCAAGTTGCAGGCCACTCTGACAGCTTAATGAGGCTTTGTTAATGTTGATTTGCTTACTGTTGGCCAAAACACATCTGTGGTTCTTTGAATGTCAGTGCTTGATAATAACCCATCCAGTGTAGGTTATATATGTCCCTCATGCTGTCAGGTGGAGGGTGTCAGGATGTAACACGTGCTCTTGGGCAGCCCACGGGAGAAGTATTTCAATGTGCCGCTTGGTTTAAAACCAGCGYGATTATGTCTCTTTCAAAATGCCGAGTGGGAGAGCCAAGTTGGAGGAATCGAAACACACACACGGTGCATACTTCTGAGGCTGTCATTATTGCCAAACTCTCCACTGTTCAAATGACTATAAAATAAATATATATATAGCTTGCTGAAAGAATAAAGTTGAGTCAATTTGACTGGACTGCTTTCTTCTCCCGCTCCTTATATTTTCTTCAGAGCAGTGCCAGGGATCTGCCAGAGGATCAGAGACCACAGAGGCAGAGGGGAAAAGCAGAAAGCAAGAGTGTCCCACTCTGTGATACTGTTTACAGGATTTTCCCTCGTATTATCATCGCATTCACATGTCACATGAGAGAGAGACAGGCAGGGAACCCTTGCATAGAAAAATAAGTTTTCCTTCCCCCTTGCTGCTGGGAAATTTCACTCTAAAATAGGAGCCTGCCCAGCAGACAGGCCCTTCCTGGCCCTGAGAAGTCTCATCTTGTGTTTGGTAGTGGCAGCCAAGCATGGCGGCTCCAGCAGCAGCACCTTGCACTCCTGGGCAGAGCCAACGTTTCCCGGGCTGCCTCCCAGATCCTCCATGAAGAGCACAACTACGGCAGCTGCATCCATCTCTCTGTGGCGTGGTGATGACTTCTTCCTCCTCCTCCTCAACATCCCACAGAGGAAAGGAGACCACGTTTCCCTATAGGAGAAAACGCTCGACACCAGCCTGGAAGGTTTCAGCTGCTGCCAAATTTCATGTGAAATTCAGCCCCTTTTGCACAAGTGGGCAGCCCCATGCTGAGCTTTGCTCCCCATCCTGAGCGTGAGGGTTTGCAGGCTCTTTGCCCAGAGGTCAAGATTGCACCCTACGTGCCAGCTTCACTCGATGTCCCAGCCTACACAGTGCAGGTCCCCATGGCTGAAGAGCCCTCTGTTTTTTGGAGACATATATGAACACAAAGCAGCAAAGCCCAAAGCCTTGCTGGCTTTAATACCGACCAGTCATAAACCACAAGGTCTTAAAATTCAAACATGTGGTCAGAGAAACAAGCAGAGGTCTTGCAAGGGAGCCCAGGGGCAAAAGAGGGCAACATGACAGCCACAGTCCCGACTGCCCTGAGCTTTGGGTGGATGCAAGCGTCACCACTGGGCCACCACTCCGCATCCACYGTAGGCCTCAACAGCAGCCACAGAGAGCAACGCTGAAGGAAACTCCCCATGAGAACGTGAAGGAGTCCATCCATCAAAATCTAGAGAATAACAAGTTGCTCTCAGGAGATTTCCTGCGTGTCTTTCTTGCTCTCTCTTTTTCACATAGCTGTGCTTGTGCCAGACCCTAGTCTTCATCACTGTTTCGCCCTTCTGAAGCTGGGGGGAGCGCAGGGAAAGGCGGCTCTGCTCCTGCCACCGTTGTTGGATGTAGGATGCCAAAACTGACCATGCAGTTTCAGGCTTATATTTATGAGTTTAATATTTTTCTATACATTTCCTATTTATTGCACATTATGAACTATGAATTGTTTTAAGAAGGTCAAGGAAAAAAAGCCTGGTTCATAACAGATGGAGGGGCTGACTGTTTGGGTATTCAGTTTCTCAGTGGCAGGGAAATTCTCAAAGATTCCTCATTGTTGCTTATGACAGTACTTTTTTTCTTTTTTTTTGGTCTTCTGAACTCTGGATTGCAAATATTTCCTCTGTCCTTGCTCCACCTCCTATCGCAGGATTTTTTTTTAGCATAGCCTACCATAGACTGCGCTAATGTCTGCAATAGCAGAGTGAGGTAGAAGCAGAGGTTGGAGGTGAATAGGACAAGCAGCAGAGAGTCGCTCCTGGCACCATATACGTCATTTCTGCAGCCAGTCCAGACCCTCATGCTCATGGCACGTCCCACCACAGGACGAGTTTGAACCGGGAGCCCCGGCCACCTCCAGACATGCCCCATCTGCTAGGGGCTGGGACCAGAATCACTTTTTTGATCTTTCATTAACTCTCTTTGGCACTCATGGCAAGCCAGAGAGAAACACCTGCCATCCACAAAGTGCAGTCTCTGCCAAAGGTGGTAATGCCTGCAATGCAGAGGAACAGAGAGAAACCTCAGCTATTCCACAAGAAAAAGAAATGTGGAAGTGATCATACTGGAACCAACATATTGTGATGCCTGAAATCTTAAATGCACCTCACACTATTAAAACAGTTGGATACTGCGTCAGATCTTGTGCCACTGATTATGCTGCTCAGCTGCCTGTGACTTTAACAGAGCAGTGGAAAGATGAAGCATGAAGGGCATATATATTTATATAAACAAAAGAAAAAAGTGACTGGGTGAGACTGTCAGGCAGTGTTAAGCCAACACCACTCTGGCCACATCTGACTTCAATAGAGATAGGCTAATTTACACAACTTATTGCCCTGACCCTAATTCACCATGGTCCTTAAGTAGAGGTAAAGGATCAATTGGTTAAAGGTGGAATAGTTAACCATGAAATGGTTAATAGCACTCTTAAATACCACATTGAGCAAGGGCCAGAATCAATAAGCCATTATTAATGTACGTTAACACCCAGGCCAGCAGCCAGATGACTCCTGGCTTCAGCCAGTGAAAGGGTCAGGGATTAGTGCAGTAGCAGCAAGCAAAGGTGAGCAAGAGCTTGGGAGCCACAAGCCTACAGCAGTGCTTTGGGTCCTGAAAATGTACAGTTTTGTGGGATTCGGTTCTTATCAGCGTGGGAAAATCCAGAACAACGCGTTCAGTGACATGGAAAAAGCACCACAATCTCTGATAGGAAGGCAGACCAACATTGAGAACGAGCACCCAAGCCCAAGCGCGAGCTCCCTGCATTGGTTCATCCCTGGGGGCTGGGCAGGCCAGCATCTCTCACCGCATCAGGTGTCGTGTCTCCTCATGATCTTCTCAAGAAACAGCTCCCACAGGCCTCAGTCCCCGCCTGTCACAAGGAGAAAGCACTCCCCCCCTCTGATCATAGTATAACACCATCCACCCCTGGCAACTCTCCAAAGGGAAGGAGCATCTCCCCCCTGCACCACCAAGCCTTGTTCTTGCTGTGGGCTTCGCTATTTGGTCCAGCTCCTACTTAAGCACTGAATGTCCTGTTTAAGGGTCTGGCCTCCCAGCCTCTCTTTTTGCAAACAAGATTGCACAGAAGTTACAGGTATCCACCTCAGCAGCCAGCACACACACACAGAGGAAACACAGATGTGAGGATCAGCAAAGGGCAATATGCCAAATTGTTGGGAGGATACATTTATGAAAGGTTAGGGGTCAATGCAGTGATGGAGAGCATAAAAATCATCACCTTGAGGGTGTAAGATAAGGAAGGGGAGAAGAGGATATCAGAGCATGGTGTGCAGAACCCATTAAAAATGCTGTCCCCACCTCGAAGCAGCCAGAAGTATCTCCTGTATAGAAGCACCTGGAGGGAGTCTAAAGGTAACAGATGAAGACTGTTGTAAATACAGCTAAAAAGAAAAGCAGAAGCATCTTAGCTGTGATTCACATCCAGCAGCCTTACCATTCTGGTCTGCTGTTTGAAAACAGGATGGCAGTTGTGTTAGCTCCCTGTAACCTCCAACACAGATGTTCGTGCTGAAGGTCTGGGCCATCAGTGCTGGCAGCTACTGTAACATACCCAGTGTCTGCAGCCTTGGCCTTTTCTAACCAATGCTGTATTGTGAACAAGCAGTCTCGCCTGCAGCAAAACAAAAAAGAAACGCAAAGATGACTGCACAGCTAAGATCTGCGGCTAGCTGCTAAAAGGGAACTTGTTCCTCGAAATCGCAAATGAGCTTGGGTACAGCCACAGCAGCTTCACTGAAACCCCTTTATGTGAGAGCTGCTAGACACAGGCTGGACTTTGGACACCAGGAGGTTTGTCCTATTGCTTGCATGTTTTGGCAAAATCTGTAGATGAGAGCCCCTGCAGCAGGGCACAATTTCTTGCACAGGTAACACTACCGAGGCTGCACGTGTCTGTGCATACACACATGGGCAGGCAACGTTAGCACATAGACTTGAACCAAAGAACATAACAAACCAGAGAGTTAATCATAGAAAACATTTGCTTTCACTTCAGTCCTGTTAGAAGGCTAACCCTGAGCCTATTAACAAGAGAAAAAAACAAACAAATCACTTGGCAACCTTACAGACTGGTAATGAAGAACATGTTTCAAGAAGCTATTTTTGGAAAACACTGTTTTGGAAGCGCTGCATATTATAAAAGTAAATCTAATGGGGGAAATAAAGCCTACACGACATGCAGAAACACCCTGAGGCCAACTTAGGTTCCCGCTGCAGTAACAGGAATGCTTTTTATTTCTGTGACACCAATGGTGAATCACAGGGATCTCAAAAGCAAGGTCTCTGTCATTCAATATTGTACTGTTTCTATGTTTCTCAGCACTGGCGAGACCACATCCGGAGTGCTGTGCCCGGTGCTGGACTCCCCCATACAAGGGGGATATGGACATACTGGAGCGGGTCCAGCAAAGGGCCTTGAAGATGATTAGGGGATGGGAGCATTTCTCAGATGAGGAGAGGCTGAGAGGGCTGGGACAGTTCAGCCTGGAGAAGACAAGGCTCGGGGGATCTTATCAACGTGTATGAATATCTGATGTGGGGGGAAGTAAAGACGATGGAGCCAGACTTTCCTCAGTGGTGCCCAGTGACAGGACAAGAGGCAATGGGTGCAAACTGAAACACAAGAAATTTCATTTAAACATAAGAAAAAACTTTTTACTGTGAGGGTGGTCAAACCCTGGACCAGGTGGCCCAGAGAGGATGTGGAGTCTCCATCCTTGGAGATATTCAAAGCAGACTAGACATGGTCCTGGACAACCTGCTCTATGTGACCTTGCTTGAGCAGGGGGGTGGGACAGGATGATCTCCAGAGGTGCCCTCCAGCCTCAGCAGCTCTGAGCAGACACAGACACCGAGCAGGGGATAATACCTTCCTACCTAGGGTCCTCTCCTACAGTCACAGGAGAGGAATAGGCAGTCCAGGGGCACACTCATGACCTTGGACACCCGATAAAGGAGCTGTCACATGGAAAGTCTTCCTATAAAGGAAGGCTATCAGGGAAGCTGAGAAAACTTTGTCTTGTGAGACATGAATTTTAGATTGTGACGGTACTAGAGCTTTAGAGAACTTTTTTTTAGAGCTTTGCCAAGAGTGATTACAAGACAAGAGCTGAAAGCTGATAAAGTGATTCAGCCCAAAACAAACTAAAAAAATTCCACCAGAACACCAAAAAGGAAACAAGATACTTTGTATATTAAGTGATCAGTACCAAAACACAATTCATGAGTAGGCAGATCCAGCAGTGATACAGCACAATCACAGTGATAGATTGCTTTTCTGTTAAATCAGCATGGTCCACAGACACAGATTTAATTTCATCTGGATTCATGCACAACCTGGATGCCGTCTCCATCACTGGGACTGCCTGAACCCAAATCCAACCCGCTGGTGCTCCGAGCCACCCTGACACAGCGGATCCAGACTTCAGGCTATAAGAGATGCTGCAGGACCTACCAGCCTGCATGTCAGTGCAGAGTTTCTGAAAACCACTCCAATAGCTCTTGGCTTTTATAATTTATTTATAATATGTCAGAACAGAAAGCCAAAACCTCAGGAGAGTAGACTTTAAAACAGTCAGCTTTTAGGAAATACTCCAGAAATAGCCTTGCTGCTTATAAACACAGTTAAACAATTGGTTCCATTGAACAGCATAGACTTGGAGTGAATGATGTGGGTGGGGTGCTACGTACCTACAGTCTATGACTGACACTTTTCTGCACAGCCTAGAAACGGAATATGCTCTGAAAAATGAAGCAGAGCAACCACCAGCACTTTTCACTCCTAAATTAAAATACAGACACAAAAGAGAGGGATGCAAACAAAGTGAGTAATAGGACTGTATCACTCCGGAAAAATAATCCAACCTGAAAGCATAGTATTAGGGGAAAAAAAAACACATATCAAATATGGAAAGCTTCAAAACAAACAAAAATCATTACTGAAAATTTTTCCTTCTCTGGACATTTATAGGAATTGTTATGTCAGCCTATACAAGTAGTCTATTTTTAAGCCTGCTGGAATTGCAGGTGTAGGTGGTGTCCAGAGCCAGATTTAAAACCACCTCGGGCATGCAGCCTTTATCAAGTGCTGAACACACATCAAAAAAAGAGCATACAGCTCACAATGCAAAATTGCACTGAGCAGTGCACAGATGCAAAGATGCAGCCTTTTTTTCATGTGATAATCAGGGGGCCTGAATGACCTTGGAGGTCTATAGAAAATCATGATCCTGAATTTCAGGAACTGGCTACATCAAGGGCAAGACAGTTTTCTTGCTCCCGCTCTATCTTGTGGAACGAAGGAGGCATCCATATGCTGCCAGGACCTCTTGGGACATCTGCCAGTTTGTTTCTTCCTTTACCAGTTCTTGCATGGTACAGCAAACTGGCCACTGCTGAAAACCCTGCAGCAGAGATGTGGCCTCAAGCCGCAAAAAAATTCAATCCACTTCCTTCCCTCTGCTTCTGGGGCAGAAAGACACAGGCAGAAGGTAGTTATCTTTGCCCTAACTGACCATACAAAGGTCTGAGGCAGAGCTCAAGAAAGTGCTTGGGGTCCTGAGATGTCATCTTGTGATCACCCTTCCTCTTATCCATCCTCTGTGATCAGGGACCTGCAGAACCAGTTTCAGCCTGTGGGGCTAAGGGTAACATTTCCTGGTCTCCTTCCTCTTTCTCAGTGCCCTGAATTCAAACACCTTGGATATTAAAGTTGGTTGTTTCAGGCAGAGAGACTTAAAGTTGCATAAAAATTCTCTATAAAAAAAAACAAAAAACAGAATCCAACAACATCCCAGCCTGTTTATCAGCTCTCCTTCCATGGGAATTGCATCATGTCAAATCTTATCTGCATGTGTCATATTTTGCAGCTCTCCCACTACTTCCTCAGCTGCAGCTCCATGGCACGTCGCAAGCTGTGATATTTAGCGTAGCACTGAGGTGCACGAAAGCAGAACTGGGATTTCAGAAAACAGGAATTACACAAGTTTAGAGTCTCAAGCAACCCCTCCTCCAAGAGCTAAGCCCTCGGTTAAATTCAGGCCTCCACAGGTAGGGAAAACAGGCCAGGGCAACAGCAACATGGCAAGCGCCACGGTGCCTCCCTCGCCCCTGTCCATCTCACATACAGGCTCCTGGCTGGCTGGGGAATTATTAATGCATTATGTAAGACCAACCACATTGACAGCACGTAGATGCAGAATAGTCTTCTGCTGCTGTGTAAAGCCAGTGGGGAAATTTTAAAGGCTGCTGAGTCGTGACATCTACTTTCCAGCCCTTCTCCATGGTAACACCCCAGAAACACTAACACTATTTTATGCATTTGTCAGGAAAGTCACATGCCCTGTGTGAGCAGTGCTGAGAGGCTGGTTTAAAGGCCCAGGCTCAGATAAGGGAAGGCTCCTTCGTCCTCRGTGCTAACCCAGAGCGTGTGCAGGGAGTGGGTCCGGAGAGCAGCTGCAATAACCCTGGCAGCCGGTGCCATCCTGCCCTCCTCCCTCCGCTTCTCTGTTAGGGCTGTGCTTGTAATGCAGAAGGCACTCAAGTATTGTGAACATTACAGCTGTGGGACTTCAGGTTCAAATCCTGCACAATTAGAGGTGCACGTACACACAAGTTAAGACATATTAAGGCTGTAAAGCCCAGGCACGTAAAAATCAGAAAAAATGTGAAAATTAAGCTTGCCTGGAAACCCTGATTCAACGCCCTTCTTGCATTATATCATCATGTGTTAGCAATAGCAGTAATTTCATAGCAGGCTTAGTACATGTTGCTGCTGTTATGTGTGCAGTAAAACAGCAGCAAGTGCTATTATAGCAGCAGTTCTGCGGAAGGTGAAATGTAAGTACCCAGGCACAAGCACACCCTCCCTGTATGACCCTTAGCAGGAGAGCTCCTTCTCCCTCCTGCATTTCCTTGAGCTGTGACCTAGATTTCACCAATATCTTGGCTGCAATTCACACGGTGGCCTCCAATTCAGACCGCAATTTGGGGGCCAGCACTAAGGGGAGGGAACGCATCAGCCAGGGACTTGCTTGGGTAACGTGGCTGCAGCCCCGTGGGTCCACTGCTGGGGCCATCACGGCCACGCAGTGCCTGATCCCCATCGCACCACTGCAAAAGAGGGCCAAGTCTTACAGACATGGCTGCGTGACGGCAGTTACTCAAAGAGTTAYTAATCACAAAACAGACAAGCAACCCTCCCCTCCGAAACAATCAACCCCAAAGCTGGTTGTAAACAAGCAGTGAGCACGAATAAGCATATTCACTATGAGTAATAGCCTGTCAATGAAAACATGATGCATTTCAGAGCAAGTGGCAAAATGCTTCCCTTCTCCCAGGGAAAAGGCTGGTGGTTCTTCTTTTTTTTAAGGTAAGCTCTACAATCAGTGTCTACAAAGGTAAAATCTTCTGCTCCTACTGTTGTATGAAGATATCTACAGATGTTTTGCTGGAAGAGGATGGTGCTGCAAGCGATTTAACTGGATGTCATGACTGGGAGTGGAAACCCCATGGTCAGACAGGTGGTAGCTTAAACTAACATCATCAAAAGCAACTGTATGAGCAGCCCCTTGCAGAGTCCCTGCATAAAAAGTCACAGCAGAGAGGCCGACCAATATCTTGCAAAGGCAGCGCGTGCACATGAGCTGGCTCAGGAGGGCCCAGGGGCAGCATGCTCAGTACTTATCACCCCTGAAAGCACAGCACACCCTGCCTACCCACCCCATTGCATCTCCAGGACATTGTCAGGAAGGATGGGTGGTTGTGATCCAGGAATAGAAAAAGCTTTATGCACGGCTCCTGCTGCAGCAAGGGCTGCTGAGAAAGGGAGTCTTCCCCTGTGTCTCTGCATCCTTACCATGATCGCGTGAGCCAAAGCAAACTTCTGCACTGATTATTAGTTAACATTAATAAATACTTGAATATAAATTAAAGCTACCAAAAAATATCCGAGCTGGATCCAAGCCATTACCACTGAGTGTCAGGAAAACAGATACACCCTCTAGCACTGACAGCTTGCCACATTCAATAACTGATCTCCCTTTGTTTTTGCAGCACCTCTCTGAAACCTAGTTATCCAAAGTATATTGATCAGAAACTGCCCGTGGCACAGCAGAAATTATTTGGAAGTTCAGCCCCTCTAGGAGCTTCATTTTAAGCAAAGCAATCCCACCACCACACACTCCCTGTGGGGAGTTTCAAAATTTGAAATCCCTTCTCTCCTTCCACATCAGTCAGGCGGCTCCCACCTGAAGGGCACTCGCACCTCATTTCCACTATTAGAAATAAGTCAAGGAAATTAACTACTGAAAACTGCCTCTGTGTTTTGGGAAGGAGCCTGAGGGGCTATGGACACATCTCACTCGCTTTACAGGTGGTGGTCGTCTTCTCCCTGACTTCAGAGGGAATAGGGCAGCGCCTGCAGGGTGAGGACAAGTTTAAAGCCTAGCCTAGGCTTAGATCTCAGCAAGATACAGGAAAATACCCACCCTCAGAATAAAAGGATAAGTTTCACCTTAATGATTAGAAGTTAAAATTGGTATCTAAGCCTCAAAACCTAACAACTCAAAAGGATAGTGTTGCATTATTTTCATTATCTTTTTATACTTCAAGGTGGCAAGAAGGGGAACAGATCTTCTAGTTTGTTCATTGGTGATAGAAAGCCACAAGTCATTACCACTGCATCACTTAACACAAAGTATGAATTGTGGAGACATTTTTGCTATTGTAAATGTTAGTGAAACAATTACAGATTTTGTAAAGCTGAACTTGGAAAGAGGTTACATGATTCACAGCACCATTCATGGACCTGGGTTATTGTTCTGCACATTTCCATCTAATTTGGTGTCTAACTGAGTATTACTCATAGAGGAGGTCATTGGAGTAAAGAGRAGTGAGAGTTTCCAGATTAATTTGAGTCTCTCCTACCTATATTAATGTTTTTCCGAAGAACTCTGCAGCTACTTGAAATTAAAGGCAAACAATTACTTCAAGCACTGTCACCTCATTCAACTCTGAAGTGGATTTGTATCAGTAAAATGTGGGAAAGCAACTGTTGAAAATCTCATCCAACTCCCTTGCTGTAACCCCTCCACCAGAAGGAAGGGAAGGAGTCAGCAGAGATATTTAATTCAATTAAATCAAGCAGGTTCAGGTGTGGCTGGGGTAAGAAATATGCTGTTGCCAGAGGTTAAAAGTTACTTCACTCCAGCATTTCTATCTGAGTGTAAATCTCACAGCGAACAAAATTCACCAAAAAAGTGGTTTCTGTTGACTTCCAGTTTGAATTCAGCTGATTAGGGAGTGTGGGAGGAGAGAAAGAGAAGATGTGAAACTACAGGACAGAGGAGTAGGAACAGAACAGGGGCTGATGACAAAAATTTGCCTTTCAGCCAATACCCGAGTGCTTGGAGAAACTTATCTGACATACAGTTCAACATCTCCAGGTTCATTTGTCTTATTTCCAGCTATAACCTAAACACAGATTGCTCAAGTTTTTAAGTTCCCAGAAACAGTATAAGGAAGCATCATCACAGAAATTCAGCATCTCCTTTCAGCTGAAGCTGTGTTTGATCCTTTGACTCAGTCTGGTGACCAAGAAAACCTAAGAAAAATGTGTAGGAGTCTGATCTCCAGAATTGATCAGCCAAAAATCTAAAATCAAAATACACAAATATATAGTAAATGTCAAACATCTGAGGAAAATGAGCTAAGAAAGGAAAAAAAAACCATCAAATTTTGTCTTCTGGGATATTGGATACGCGCATGAACTTGCAACTTTTGCTAGGCTGGTTTAAGATGTTTGGAAACTTTTCTCCATTAATCCAAAGAAATTTGAAAGGAAAATGTAACGGCTTGCTGCTTTTTTCTTTTTCTTTTTAATTGTTCTAAAAGTCTAAATTAGCTACAAAATGCTAATATGGCAATCACACTAGAAGATTTCATCATGTCTTTGCTCACTTTTTGAAGTTTGCCACTTATTAAATAAAGAGCCAGCCCTACTCTCATTATCTTAAGAAAATGAACGAAAGGAAAAAGTATGAACCTTTTCAATCTTTTGAATAGATAAAGAATTAAGCTGTGAAAGTAATTACCAAATATCTCAACAGGCTTGATTTTACAGGAAGTGGAACAGTTTTAATTTACTTTGGAAATGCAAAATCTATAAAGATTCAAGCTCTTGGGTTTGCACAAATCTTAATTCTTCTTATACAAGAACATCCCAGCATTTATCTTTCAACTCTTCACTTTTGAAGAGATCAGAAGTTGTATTATTTTTCTAAGTAGCAGAACTTCAAAAGTTTCTAAATATCTACAGCATAATAATGCACTGGTGGATGCGGCAGGTCTCTCAAGTTGAAAGTCTCATGCAATCATGCCCTGGAGCACAAGTGTGCAGTCTGGTATGAACAAAAACTATACTTTTCTGCTTAAACTGTACAGCAGTCATTTTCATCCAGATACAAATGACTATTTGGCTTCATAGTTAACTCTCTGTTACAGAGCAACATTTATGCATATGTGTTTTCAGGGTGGTTTCCCCCCCCCCCCCCAAGATCCAGCAATTAAATATAAGTAGCACTTTAAGAAGAGAAACATACCATTAATTTGCTTCTCTTTTTCCTTAAGAAGATACTTTTAAATAAAAAGCATTTGCAGTGATGGATTTGAAGCAGATGCTAAAATAATTTGGCTCAGGAATCTGTTCATACTCTTGAGAGTATGAGGTGAATCTAACTTAAGGCCAAGGTCTTCCGTAGAGAGAACTAGATTTATATCCAAGTACTTAACAGATGTCTTGCAGTGGTTAAGTCTTATTTAATGAGGAATCTATCTGTACGGGTTCTGTCTGTAGTGTTTCAGTCCTTAAAGATCGAAAGGAACATTACTTTTACTGCAGTGGCAAGTAGCAAAGGTCAGTATCTCCTAAGACCACCTTCAGGTGAAAACATGCCCAGGGTTCCTGAGAGAACCCAAACCAGTTGCTATTTCATTCAAAAAGATATCATCCTAAAATGGAAATTTCATCTCAACTCTCCCAATATTTACCCAAACAGCAAACAGGTATCCACTGAAGGACATAGTGTTTCTTACCTCAGCAAGCATCTAGGACAGAGCCTGCAGTGGTCTTGAATAATATTCTTAGATTAGTACCCATCTCTCCAAAGGCCTTTGATAAATATCAGGAAAAAGGTTAATCAGAGTCATCGCTACAGCAGTGATGAAAGCCTCAAGTAGAGCTCCACCATTCCCATCTATCAGGAGGCCTAAGGCCAGTCAAAACTTCATGCAGTTTACTTTTCAAAAGGAAAAAGTGGCATTTAGCAGCGGAGGCACTGCCTTAGCTGACTGATGGAGACAGGCCAGGCAGAACATGTCTCCGCTGGAGAACTGTTTCGGGATCGAGCAACAGGGCCTCATGCAGCCCGAGGCCATCCACGGCTTTCAGCTCCTTCTGTGGAGGGGCCATGACTGTGCACACATTCACATAAAAACTAATGCTTAACCCTTGCTAGGAAAAACAGCAGGAAGGTCAAAGCTGTTACAGGGTCTCTGATGTATCCTAAAGCCATTTTTGTACCTTTTATAAGCTTTCCCTCATTTTCTGTGTTTCAAACGTGAACCTCAGAACAAAAAGCCTCCAGAAGATACAAAATGCATCCAGGAGGCCTGTAAGTGCCTTTCGCTCGCTAGGGCCCAACTCCCCACGACACCAGTCACATGTAGCAGGCCATGTCCCTCTCACGCTCCCTTTCACCCTTCCCCTGATGGGATATGCAGAAAGGGACTTTCAGGAAGAGACATGGGGCACTCACCTCTACTCCTCTGGTGGGCCCCCATTCGCTTCGTCATGGATTTGCATCTGTGCGCAATGTCAGACAGACGTTTTCTTTGGTGAAGAACTTCAAAGTTCAGCTTTGTTCTGAAGCAAAATTAAAAAGAATAATAAAAAGGGCACGGGACAACATTCTTTACATTGAACATTGTTCTGGTGACTTTTAAAATAATATATTCTGAAGTTAAATTATTCTCGAATAAATAAAATTGTTTTGCCACAAAGGCAGCAGGACWTTGCCAGAACTTTTTCTTCTGAAAGAAACCTTGCAGAGAAATGATGCCATTTTTTCTGATCTCTTGTCTAAAAAGCTGATGGAATGTTGCTCTATTAAAGCATCTTTGACAGGATGTGTCATGGTACTCCTGTTCTACAGTTGTGAGTGACCGTAGGGGTTGTTGTACTAACATAATTTAAAAAAAAAAAGTGTTAAAAGAAACCAAAGAGTTCCTTCTTTCTTTGAGCTTTCTTGCACATGGTTCGGTGGCCATTCTTTAATACGACAGATGGATGCAGCCCCAGCTATGAAAACAACTTTTATTATATTAAGACAGTCGCTAATTGCAACAATTTGCCATGCCTCATTTACATTGATGGAACAACATGCTAGAAATTTGTAATCCCTGTAACAGGATTGTCCCTTCCTCCAAGGTGGATTGCTTGTTCACACCAGAACTGCTGTTTCAAACAAAAACAGGTAACCCTCACTTACTTAATTGTTGGGAAGCTATAGTTTATCAGAAATCAAACCATCACTAAGCTGAATGTAGAAAAACATTAATACTAAAGGAATGAATCCCTATAAATTTTTAAGTTTCCAGCCTCAGTTTTTTGGGGGGACAGTTTTGCTCCCACCCTTCTGTATACTACAGCCTGCCTTTTAGGCACCAGCTGGTGAAGATGCATACAAAGATTAAGTTATTCAGCATTTTGCTTCCTCCCTGTCTCTATCCCCCCACAACATTCATCTACTAAAAATTATTTTGTCAAACCTACAAGTATCCCAGGATACAGTTTCTTCATAGTAGCATGAGTTTTTTATTTTGGTCAAGGAGCTGAGGTCTAAATGTTATTCTGGTGTTAGCAACAAAACCCCCTTATTTCTTAATGGTGCTCTACAACTTTCACTCTAATCCAAAACATAGTAACTTGGCTCTTGATTTATCTTGAGATTGCAGTAGGACTATTTACATGCTTAAAATAAAGCAATTTGTGAGTGTTTTGCTACATAAGGATTTTCAAGCACCTCATAGTATCAAGCCTAAGAAGCAAGAAGTATTATCCCTCCAGCTTTACCACTCTCAGCAAAGAGAAACAGAGAGTCTTCCTCTTCAAAAGAAAATTACAGTCTGACCAAGAGGTTATGAAATGCTCTCCTTCTATGGACACCTACCTCTCAATGATTAATTGAAATTAGAAAATTTTATCCTTAGATAAAGACCTGTGCATAGGAGCTGCTCCAGGATGGCACAATCTCAGTCAAGATCCAAACGATTGAGTATCTTCATTTACATTCATATTAAGCGGCGATTTCAGAGGGGGCCTAGAGACTGGCCAATCCTTGCTCAATATCTGATGTCTTCCAAGAGTTGATCTGACTAATTCAGCCTAAGATGCATTCCCAAAGATCACCAAAATCCTCAAAAGCACTGCTTTATGTGTGCATGAAATTTGCTTCAAAATTATAAAAGAAACAAAGAAGAAAGCAGCTGTACATACAGATTCCCTGCACTTTAATTTAGAAACAAAGGGCTTCATACATTTTCATAAAGCTCTCTTCTGGCCTGAAAGACTAAATAATAAAGTGTACTTTTGTGCTATTATCCCTGAAGAGAAATTAATTTGGAATTCAATTTTGTATGACATTTGGGCCTAAATAAATTACAAACATTATGATCTTACCAAGAAGCTGCAGGACCATTCATTGTCATATAGGAAGCTACAGATATTTCACAACGCTTCTCCCCAACAATCTAAATACACTCCTTTAAAAACAGCAGTTAATAGCACATTGTTGGCTACGCAGCAAGCAAATCACGACACGTACAGTCCGCAGTACAGTCTCACTGTGAACTAGGTCGTCCAGAAACACATTCCTGTTGTCTAGGATGCTTCCATTGCTATGGACAGCCAGGCATCAAAATACTCGAGGCTGACCCTATATTCCATAGGGAGGCAAGACTCATTAAAATCTGTAAAAGTTTTCCCAGCATGAGGTCTGCAGAGTTGGACATGTATACATTAGCTGATGGAATTATTCCTCCTTGTTTTCTCTAAAAGGAGACTTGTTCTGGAAATCCGACAGGAAGCTTCCCTGCTTCATAGGATTTCTGAGTGCCACTAGCATATTCTGAAGCACTAGATCTTTACTAGATTCCTTTGATCACTCCAGTGTATGTTGTTTTCATGTAGAAACCTAAATCCACAAGCTGGTTGGACTGCAGAGACCACTCATTGGGAAATGCTTGAGGGATCATTCCAAGATGATCAGAAGATATTGAGGTTCTCAATATTTAACTCCACTCATATAATGCACATATTTATATACACACACACATATTTATGAGAAAGATGTACAGTAATCACTCCAGCTGGTAGTATAGTTACATTTTATTAAAAAAAAATTAAGTTGAAACTTTCTCTTAATGAAAAATGAAACTGGAATTTAGTCTGAACCCTTATTCTAAACGTACCCAAGTAAGCATAGTGAAAGTCAACCTCAGATAGGAAACAACTGTAAACTAAGGTTTATATTGCCATATCAAAAGCTGAGTAAAAACAAATAAACAATCAACAAGCATCATATCTTTCCTTCAAAAATTGAGAGGTTGTGAACAAAAGCCTGAACTCTATTACATTCTCTTCAGTTAGTTAGAAAGAACATGAACTAAAAGATTTGGCAGAAAAGCAACTGCAGAAACTGAGCTAGAGAATGAAACAGCTTTGAATTTCTATAACGAACTTCTCATTCCTTTTCAAGAAAAGAAGAGAGAAATATTGACCAGATGAATGCACAACTGGACTACCCTGATAAAATGTACTGTGGTAATTCAGTTACCTGAGAAAAAGAGTCATCAGTATTGCAGAAATCAAGTTCTCAAACGACATTAAAATACTCCAGTACACTTTGAAATACGTGATCCCAATGACTAGCCAGAGATCTAGGAACACATATTTGTACATTAAAGTGCTAAATGTAAGCACAAAAATACACAAAACAGTTAAAAGGCACTTATTAACTGGCACAGGTCTTGCTATATGTTACAGGAAACTGAGTCAGATATGACATACTGCTTGGAACCAGTATAACAATCAGTGTGATAATGGTATATACTATTACATAAACAGAATTAAGTGCATAAATAGTTAATTTGCAATGCCAACTTAGTTAACAGAGGGAGAAATCCATATCTCTTTTGATGTAAACAGTAACATTTCTAGTAAAGACATTTTCATTTTAGACATTATTGTATGTGTTTAACATTATTGCATGCAAGATACACAACACTGTCTATAAATTATAAGGCACTCTGTATTATCAGGCAAGAAACAGTGAGAGTAGGACATTCAGAGAGAACTTCCCAGGCTGTCTAGTGCTGCACACAAAACTGCAAACATCCTCACTAACTGCACACCTAGACAGGCCAGATGCTTGTAYATAAAAGGCAGTTTAATTCACATACCCTTAGCCCTCTGATGCATGAAGATCTGACCCTCCAGTTTTAAAAGGCACAGAAACTGAGGGATTCTAACTACAGCACTTAAGTGAACCATGTTCTTTTCCTGTTTTTAAGAGGTGTTTTTTAAAGGCAATTAGATGATGGAGAAGTAGAAGTTGCACCAGAAATCAAGAGTTGGTCTCCACCTTCATTTCAACATGGTTGTTAAAGTCATCCTGTTGACAAAAAAAAATAATAATATAGGCTTTCCTTATGGATTCACTCATATCTTGCACTCTAGAGAAACTGCCTGCTGAAAACAATGCATTTTCTTTGCCTCTTTTTTAATCCTTTATTTAATAAGCCAGCATCTCTTATAGGCCAAGTGCAAAGCACTACTAAGCAGCTGGATCACCACATCATTATTTCTTCATTGCATCCTCACTCTTATCTGGGACCAAAAGGGGCAAGATATTAGTAAAATGTGAACACAACAGGCATCTGAACAGAAGTGCAAATTGTTTTAGGCTTTCAAAACTGTTTGTAAAAAAACAAAGCAAATAGTATTTGGTATAGGTTCACACAGTGCTATAGAAGTATTTTAACACCAGTTGGAAATTAGAGAAAAACACCCATAACTTTACTTCTGAACTAGAAGAGCACAAGCTCAAGTATTCACAATGATTTACATAGACAGGACTCTTTCAGGCAGCATACAGGATCTTTCACTACATTTGCATAGCCACCAGCATGCTAAACATGGTGAGTTTTCAAGAAGCAAGTGGTAGAAATGGCATTCAATGTCCCCTCCTGTGCTCAGACACTAGGAAAAGGAGCCAACATCTGTGCAATCTGGAGCTGCCTTGAACCAGGGATGTGGCCTATGCCTTCAGAAAGTCATCAGCCTACACACAGGACAAATCGCTTGTGAGAGAGGAGGAAATACTGGACAAAATACTCTTCCCCTTCTAATTATTGTCACAGTTTTAACCTGGTACTGTTAGGAATCCATYTTCCCAATGTCTTGATAATTAAAAAACAAAACAAAACAAAAAGGAGTGTACCTTTGCCATCTCTTTCACAACTGAAAGTGCGTACATTCCTGGAGAGCATCTACTGTTTTTGAGTTTGCTAGATATTCACTCTAAAATTGGAACCTACCAGCAGCTGAAGTTAAAACAACAACAAAAACAATAAAAAAAGACACTTAAAAAAATAATACTCATTTTTTTTGTTGTTTTTTTTTTTTCTTTTCCCCTAGACCCTTGTCCATACAGGTCACCTGTATTTCCACAGGAAACTGCTATACTCAGTATAAAATTACTCCTCTAAACCATCCTGTTCCTTATTTTCCAGCAAGGATGTGCTCGTATCTCCATTATTCTTTTCATCTGCATCTCCATTGTTCTCTGATTCCCCTGATTTCTGATGAGCAAATGTATAAGCATCATGGTCTGTTTCTGTCGGAGGTGGAGGTTTCTCTATGCTAGGAGAGAGTTTAATGTCTTTTCTGAAAGACAAAGGAGGTGGAGAAGGTGGCAAGCTAGCAACGGGGCCATCAAAAGGCTGGTACACATCAACTTCTGGAGTGAATGAGCCATTGGATTCCTTCAGTAAGTGCCCATAGACCATAGCATCATCAATCACTGCGTAGACGTGAGACTCATTGTTTTTCCTCCCTTTTTTAAATAAACCTTGTTTTCCAGGCATCTGGGTATTCACGTTAGCATTGTATACTCCCACCATAGGATTCGGGCTTTTCTTCTTCCTGTTATAAAGTTGAAATCAACAGGTCAGAAAGAATACATGGCTGGGGCATTTAAACTAGATAATGACAACTTCTATTTACCCATTTCAGCTTCTCATTATTAGACAGTCTACCTGAATTGAAGGCTACACTTGCAATCTTAGGAAAAATACCTCTCAAGTCTAGACATGAAAGCACCTTTTTTTAAACAAAACAGAAAATAACTTTTCAGGATTCAGTTCCCTATTTCTGTTCTACTGACTTTGGAGTTTGCAAGATTAACTCCAGCAATCTCCCAAGTTCAGGGGTCCCAACTGTGCTGTGCACTGAGTCTCTTAACATCCACAGATATTAATTGGACCTAACTGCCATTGGACCCTCACAAAATGAGGCTGACTGTTACTCAGGGCAAGTAAAGTAAGCTAGATCTACTTATGAAAGTCAAATTTTCTGTTTCTGGTGTGACCATCACAAGGTGGAAAGAGTGAAGGCTGAGCTGAAGATTAAGCTCGTATTTCCAAAGCCTTCCTTGCGTGGCAGAGATGCATGTTTACAAAGCTCTAGTCATCAYATGGGACAATTTCGTCCCAGCTTTATAGCTCCAGGACCCAATTACCCTGCCAGCACTGAGCATACATGTATCAGAAACCCCAAGCTATCGATGGCTTTAAACCCTCCTTGCATGAGTAATGCTACCTATGTTTGGTTTGTACAACCTAGTTCTGTCCTGAAGGGCTTGTTCATCTTWAAAAAGTGCTCCTATCTGGTGTGCAAACCCCAGAATAAATTGCTACAGGTTGTCTTGAAGAAAAATAGCTCTTGTTGTATCTGACTTTTCTCTGTGCCATTCTACAGGCACATAATAAAGAGGTTCTCACTTTGGTCCATCCTCAGAAAGTAAAATTCCTCTGACCATGAGGAATAAAACATGATATACTCTTTAGAAAAAAAGTCTTAATTTAATGATTTGGAATCAATTTAGGGACTCTATCTCAAGGCAGTGATGCATAAACTTGGCTAATTTTGAGACACCAGTAAACTGAGTTTAAAGCTTGTTTGAACAGTCTTGTATAGTCATAGGCAGAGCAGCCACATTCACTGCAATTTCATTTCATAGCAACCACAGATTAAATCCAACCAATACCTTACTTTCAGGACAACCAGAAGCCCACACTAATGCAAAAGCTCACTACTAAAACCAAGCAATTTGGAGCAGAGCAGCATTCCCGGAGTCACTTTAACCCCCAGTGTATTGCCAACCTTATGCTTCAGACCCTTGTTCTAAGGATCTGTATCAACATTTGAAATAAAGAGGGCCCAGTGGCTCTCCAGAAATGTCTTACTGAACTGCTGTTACAGATGCTGAATTATGAACTTACTTCTTCCTAACACAGCACACGGTGAGTCCAATAGCCACAAGAAGTCCAGCCCCAGACACCACAGCAATTATCACCGCTAGATCTACAAGCAGACAATAAGGTACAGAAACACTGAGTGAGATGTAGAAAACATTGAGCTTTCTTCTAAAAGCCAGTTGGATTTGAATCTTTTCAAGATTTCTAAGAGCACCAGCTTTGTGTGAAGCAGGAGTTCCCAAACTGTGCTCACCTAGGGGTACACAAGCCACTTTTGAGCAGTTTATGGCCAAGCAAAGACATGGTGCTTACTGTTTGAAGAGGAACTCCTGCTGCTAGAGGAGGAACACAGCCAAAAATAAATAAATAAATAAAAATAAAAAGCTATGAGCCCTTGTGTAAGAATTTAATACAGTTAAACTTACCTCAGACGTCTCACACGCCTCTGACTGGATAGGCAAAAAATAGGAGAAAGTGTGGGGAGAGACAGACAAGGATTCAGTAAAGAAAGTAGTTACACTTCACCAACCTTCCGCCAATACAATTTTTTTCTGTGAGGTATAAAAGAAAACCCCAAGCCAACACAACCAGGAGTCATTAAATTCATCAGGAAAGTCCATGTGTGAGCAAAGAGAGAAAGGCTGCATGTTTAAAAGATACGCACAGATTACCAAAAAAAAAAAAAAAAMCCCACACCACTAAATTGATACTATTTCTGCTCTAGCCTGTGTAGCCAATATTTCTACAGACAAGAGCAGGCTCCCAGAGATGAAAATGGAACTGCTTTCATATCTAAATTATTGGCAAATCTGAAGTACATTTAGGGTAGGCTTTGCTTAGACTGTGTAAAATGACTTTTTAAATGACTTGCATTTCAGGGAGATGAAAAGAAAAGAAGAATACAGATTTTGCTCTGTTAGCAGTCAGGGTGCTCCCCACAGAACGGTCAGATCTGCCTGAAGGATTATTTCATACTCATGTGAACACTGAAACTAATGGAACTGCTAACATTAAGTAAAGACTACCTGGAGGAATAAGTTTGCATAATCAAATCCCAAGTCATTCACCAGGTCTGTGACCTTGAGAGGGAAAAACATCACTTGATCCTTCTGGCCATGATCTCCAACTTAAAAAGCAAAAATAAATAAATAATCTCACAAACCAAAATCCCCCCCTTCTCCAAATTCAAAAGACATATGAAAAAATATCTTTCTTCCCAGTCTCTAAAAGTACTCATCTGTAACTCAAGGAGGTTTTTGAGAAACAGGTATTTCAGAAGGCAGGGATCTCATAAAACACACCTATGAAGATATAAAATCCCAAGGCACGCAGCAGACCAGCACACATCATTGTTCYCACAAATGGAAAGAAAGGAATCAAGCAGAAAACAAACCACCATAACCTTACAGGACTCACCTATCTTTTTTTCAGCAAAAGTCACCCAGAACTGTAAGGTCAAATGTGTCTTATCCACAGGTTTACAGTTAGAGATGTTTACCCAGAAGTTGTGGTACATATCTAGGGGTTCAGGCAGAAGCTCATCCTCCCGGCGCACAGTTTCTTCTGCCCCGAATTTCTGTTCCTGTATGTTGACATAAGCACGTCCTGTCTCGCAAGCAATGCCCATGCGGTCCTTCGAGAATCCCAGGCGAGCAACTTGCTTACTGGGCACGGTGATGTACCACGATATAGAGACATAAGGAGGTAGACTGTAAGGCCAGTTGGGAGTCTGAAAGTAAAGTTTAGCTTTTGGGTCTGGACTCACAGTGAAAGTACATTCATCTGTAGTAAAGGAAAGGAATACAGGAATGAAAACTTACTTAGTTTCAACACATTTTTTTTAAGCTTTCTCTTTCAGCATGCAAAATTATCTAGCCTTTCTTCTCCGTAACAAAAATGCATCACTTACACCTGCAACCGGCAAATTTATATAGTCAATGGCATCTCAGTACCAGCAATACAAGTCACCTACCACCTCTTTCACATCAGTAATTTTCCACAGTTCGCACAGATTTATCTGCAGAATTTTCCACAACCACCTACCTACCTTCTGGAGTACAAAGATTTTTCTTTTTTCAAGAAATAAACAATGCCACTGATTCTAATACAGATTTGTCCAAGTAATCACACCAGGACTAGAAGCTAAAGAATTGAACTCTTATTTCTGTTTATTCATATACATATTAATAAATGTATTGAAA
Source organism: Apteryx rowi (assembly GCF_003343035.1). Classification (NCBI taxonomy): domain Eukaryota; kingdom Metazoa; phylum Chordata; class Aves; order Apterygiformes; family Apterygidae; genus Apteryx; species Apteryx rowi. Next base: position 111,612 of record NW_020450958.1, on the reverse strand, counting down.
GATACAACAGTGGGGAAAAGGATACAACACACTACCTTACCTTTAATATGTTGCACAAAGGACATTTTCAGATCCTGATGATTAGAGTCATTGAAGAATCCTTTACCAAACGTTTTTAAGGATATGGTAACATTGCTCCTCATCTGAATCTTTTCAATAGATCCGCCAGGACAGAATACACCAACATTTAAATCCCTCTCTGGGGTGGCACTAACGATGCTGTAACTGTAGCTTGTGTTGCACTTTTGCTCTTGGACATGTTGCTGAAGTTTCAAGGTCGGAGACATAACTTCTACATTGACTTGTCCGGGAGCCAAGAGCTTCCAAATAAACTTATGCAATCGAATTGGCAATTGGGTAATAGCCTTGGGCACTGAAAGGGCATAGATCTTCCTTTGACACCGCCAAAGATCAACACAGCCTGCAATCAGAATAACAAGTCACACAGTTTTATTTTTCTTGCAGAGGAAATACCTAGGACAACCAAGTTTTCCTATATACCAGAGTGTACACAGAGAGTTATGACACTTGTGTGTGTCAAACCCAGATAAACATTTACCTGAGAAGGAACACATTTATCTGAAGGCATTATCATAGCCTTTTTTTCCCCCTCTTGTAGTGACAATTACTAAAATAGGTATTACCCATAGTTTTCTTTCCTTAAAACRCTGCAGGACACCAAAGAAAACTACAAATATAAATGTACGCAAAATTCCTCACTCAATATATTACTTTTGCTATATCAGTTGCTTATTGGGACACCATTGTAGACCAGTTAAGGAATGTGATTAAGGACCAGATATATAATTTAAAACTCTTCCTCTAAAAGTATTTGAAAGCATTTGAGAAAAACCTATGCCAAACRGACATGCAAATGGCATAAGACGCTTTCCTGATGGCAGCCCTGATCCCCCATTTTAATGGGCAGATTTATGGCTCTCCTGTTCTGTTTCCCTCTTTTGTATTTTTTAGCAAGAAGATTCTTACAGGCATGCTATCATTTCCTTTCTAAGAACAACTGCACTGTTTCTCTTTTAAAGCTACAATAATGTAGTGAACAACACGGCCCAAYTTCCAACCACGCTCTATTTAAAGCGGAAGCGAGAGGCAAGGTTTGGCTGATCATCAGGGAAAAGCATACAAAAGCATTCTCTAGGAAACAGTGTAAAAGCACTCTTGCCATACTTATTTCTTTTTCAGCTGTGATCCTCAGACGGGCCAAGTCTTTGCACAGAAAGGAAATCTTGTAGATGGCGCCAGACACTAAAGTCAAAGCATGATCACAGGTGCGAGGATCCTTACAGATCAGGCATATTGGTTCAGAYATGAACGGGCTCCTGCTGGGCCACCCTTCGGAGTGTATCGTTACAGTCATATCCAATTCTCTGCTAAGATCAACCAAATGGGTGACATCTGCAACAAAAAACGTAGGCATCTCAGACAGATCAACTACTAACATGAACCGAGGGATGAAGTGGAACTTCCTCTCCCTCTTCTCATTACATTAAATGAGCAGCTGTTACAGCTATTTTTATATTAGCTAAGAAAACATTATTTACTTCTTATTTCCATCAACGTAATACAAACCCAGGAGATATCTTGTTCTTCTAATATAAAGTTTCAAGACTTTTTGCATACAGACCCCATTTCACTACCTCTTTTCAGCTATAATGGGGTAACATGTATGCTAGTCCCTTTTGAACAGGTTAGGCTATAATATGCAAGGAACTCATTATAGGGTTCAGATCACCATGTTAGAATTTGTTTTCCCTAGGAGGCGTCTTGTATTTCTTTTAAAGTCAGTTCTATTGATCTGATAACAGTTGATCAGAGAAAGAAATTTCTCAGTTCTTAAATTTTTTATTTATTGCGAGATTTCCACCTCAAATAATTTTCTGTTGCTTGGTTTTTTTGTTTTTTTGTTTTTAATAGCCAAACTGAACAGAGTTGCCTGAAGTCAGTAATTAAGCACATCCGGTTGTCTGGAGTCAGTTAAAGCTAATTTAAATGCAAGCACCAGTATGGCTCAAAAGGGGAAAAAATGCCAAGTATTCTACACTGGCAAAAGCACTGACGGTCATTATGACTATAGCTTTCAAAAAGGCTTCCCAAAAACCTTTTTTGTCTGGTATTTAAAAACAAAGATGCCCAGAATGAACAAGCACCACTCCTAAGAACAGTCAGTGAAGCCCTACAAGCACTGGCATTTGTTTCCACAGGGTCTTTTGTGTTATGAGGGGGGGGGGGAAACAAAAAGTTTTCTTGGAAACCAAACTGAAGACTTCCATAAAAGAGAATTGAACAAGGAAAAGGAGAAATCTGTTTTAAGAAACAAAATAAGTTTTTAAAAGACTCTGCTCAAACCCACTAGAAAGCCTGTCATCAGGCAGGTGGGAAGCCTGAGGATCAGGCCTAGCTCGTCTGCTTGGTTTCCCTCAACAGAACAACTGAACAAACACACTGCCTTTCCATTTAATTGTCCAAAAGAGTTCTTCCAGAAATATTTTCTGACCAGCTGTAAAAAAACAAACAAACAAAAAAACCCCCACAAACGTGGGAGCTAGAAGAGTTAACCTTAAAAAAATAAAGAATGTCTTCCCCCTCCTTAATACTGATTTCTCTTGTAGTCCATCCCCTTTTCCACTGCACATAGGTTGGTTGCTGCAGAAAGCCTTGCAATTACAGTCCCAGCTCACTAGATCTAAGGTACCCAACAAGCTCAGAGCGCCCAGGCTCACATAGGCAATGTCCTGCCTGGCACCTGCTCTCAAACAGAGAGATTCAGCTCAGGAAGATCTTTGTGAAGGAGGCATGTCTCCAGCCCCTTGCGTTTCTCTGACACCTGGAAAGAGTATAGGGCATTTATGGGAAGTGTTTTCCAAGGGCTCTGAAATTAATGAATAAATAGCAGGATGTTTGATGCCTTTACAAAATGGCAAATACTCTAGAGATGTATTTGGCTGTACTCCCACAGGTGATAGAACAGGTAAAGAAAAGGCTTTTCTTCAGCTCAAAAAGTGCCTTGATACATCACCTCAGTCCCTGGGAAGGTGATGGAACAGATAATCCTGGAAACCATTTCCAGAAGTATGAAGGACAGGGTGATTGGGAGTAATCAGCATGGATTTAGGAAGGGGAAAACATGCTTAACCGACCTGATAGCCTTCTAGGATGAGAAGGCTGCCTTAGGGGATGAGGGGACAGCAGTGGATGTTGTTTACCTTGGCTTCAGTAAGGCTTTGACACTGTCCCATAACATTCTCACAAACTGATGAAGTACAGCCTAGGTAAGTGGACAGTGAGGTAGATTGGAAACTGGCTGAACTGCTGGGCTCAAAGGGTTGTGATCAGAAGCACAAAGTTCAGCTTCTTTCAGTGAAAACAGTGATATATCCCAGGGGTCAATACTGGGGTCAAAACCATTTTACATCTTCATTAATGACACGGACAACGGGACAGAGTGCATCCTCAGCAAGTTTGCAAAACTGGGAGGAGTGGCTGATACACCAGAGGGTTGTGTCATGATTCAGAGGGACCTCGACAGGCTGGAGATATGGGCAGGGAAGAACCTCATGCAGTTCAATAAAGGGAAGTGCAGAGTCCCACCCCTGGGCAGGAATAACCCCGTGCACTACTACAGGCTGGGGGCTGACCTCTTGGAAAGCAACTTTGCACAAAATAACCTGGAGGCCCTGGTGGACACCCAGTTGACCATGAGTCAGCAGTGTGCCCCCGCAGCAAAGGCGGCCAATGGTGTCCTGGGCTGCATTAGTCCTGCAGAGTGTTGGCAGTAGGCTGAAGGAGGTGATCCTGCTCCTCTGCTCGGCGCTGCTGAGGCTGCATCTGGAGCACTGGGTCCAGTGCTGGGCTCCCCAGTACAAGAGAGACACGGAGCTGCTGGAGCAAGTCCAGTGAAAGGCCAGAGGAAAAATCCAAGGTTATGGCAGTAGCCTAATTCACAAAGTTTATCCACCACGTGGAAAGATAAATAACAGATCCACACAGCATTTTATGCTATTAAGGAGGCACATGTCTCTGATGCAGAAAAAGGACAGCATTAAAAACAAACAAACAAACAAACAAGAACAACACATACACACTTCACACTCTTCAGTTTCTTTTTTCAGCCATGGAGCTCAATGGCATAAACAAAAGACGAATAAAATAGCTTTCTCCTGCATGGGAAATACAGACACGAAAAAGCAAGAGGTCAGGCAGAAATCTCCAAGTCAGTGCCACAGCCAGGCACAGAACCTAGATTTTCCACTGCAGAAAATTCATTCTCAAGAGATTTTTCCAGCAGTTAAACATGGATAGCGTTAGATAAAGGAGTGATTTTGACTGTAAAGGGCTATATTTTCCCCTTATCTAATGACAAGCACCACAGACAGCTGTGGAATACCCAAATATTTGGGAAGCTTTAAGAATATGTAGATATCGATTCATTTTTAATAATTATGTTTAACTTTCACACTAGACACAGCATATTTCTGGTTTTCTTTTTCTTTTTTAAATAAAAGTTTCAATACTTGCCTGAGGGCTGAGGTATATTTTAATCTTTGATGGAAATTTTATAACTAAAATCACTAATGAAATCTCCTAAAATCCCTAGAGAAACCACTGTTCTCTTAAATCCAAGTGGTTTATTACTTTCATTTCATTAAAAAAAGACAATCTGCTATTTATTTATTTATTTTAAAAGAAGATTAGCATCTTGTCTACTGACCATTATATATTAAAATTCCTCTTTGCTTTCCAAAGTAGAAGGGAGATAAAGCTGATTAACTGAATACAATGTTTTCTCTGTCTGGCTTCCAAGATGCAACATACAGTAAATGTAAGCAAACATGATTTGGTTAACAAGGTTTTCCTCTGAGGATTCAGGAGAATTTGCTGTTCACAAATGGAGCCAGACTAGACAGCAAAGCACTCCACGCAAAGAACTGTGGATGAGACTGCTGAGATGCTACAGGCCCCTTCTGGATACATGACTTCAAGGCACAGGTCATGCAAACTTCATTCCCTCTAAATTACTCAGAAAGCCTCTACCCAGCTCCTGCTGCAGCCTGTAGCATGGACTTCTATCCACCTCTCCCTTCAGCAAGAGGAGTGCCTTGGTTACTCTTCTCCACCAGGAACTCAGGTCAGAGCTAGAAAGCCAGAGGATAAATCACTAACTCTTTACCTAGCTAGTCTTCCTAGGCCTTTTATTCCTGTTTTTAGATAGGTGCTGTGGCATTACAAGTCATTGCATAGGTCATTTTTTTCCAGGGATGCATTTTACCCAGGACTATCAACCTACACTGACTTGCAGTTTTGAAATTATCACAGCTTTGGAGACAAGCATGTCACTTCTCATGTCAGAAAGATGTTCTATATGTATCTAAGATATGTAGATCTCGTATTAACTCTTAGATTAATTAATATTAGATTAACTTGCATACAGGCAACACATGGTCCACTATGTTCACTTTCTGATACTGCACGTGGCCATAAGATTTTGGGAGTTAAAACAAAGCCTCCATGCTTCAGCAAGCCCATCCCATCTTTTCAAGCACCTGAGTTTCACAAGCCAATCTCACTTTTTTATCTAACAATTCATAGGATCTTCTAGGGTGCTTTGCGAATGAGTTCTCTGCTAAGTCACTCAWGGCAGAAGACCACAGAGTTCACCAGCAGTACAAAGCTCAGTCAGCACCTCAAATGGCATTCTCCATACTGAGTTTAAGATATAACTACTAAAACCCATTAAAGATATAGCCCATTTCATCTTGCATTTTATTTTAGCAAGAGTTTAAACATTTTAATCAGGGCTAAATATTAAATGCTGAAGAATGTGTTAAGCCAGGCTGAGTTTGGGGGCTGGAAAATAAAATCTGATTTTCTTAGTGTAGTAAGAAGTGGCAAGAAATCACAAGAACATTTGAATAGGTAAGGGATGCTGTTATTGAAGTATCATATTGACATAAAAGTCACACTAGAAGTTGTTTAGGTTTCCCTACGGGGGGAGGGGAAGAGGGGAGGGGAGGACATGTATTGATGTCATCAGTAGTATAAAGAGAAACAATTCTAAATCTCCCATTTCACCAGTTCAAACTCTGGATCTTGACCAGCCATGACAGTAGGTTTAACAGTTACGTTTAACAAGGTAAATGCCCAGAGCAAAAACTTGGGCTTACAAAGTGTAGCAGGTTGTTCACATTTTAAGAATAGTCTTTAAAATGTTGACTCTTACAGCTGAAAATAAAATCATCTGAATAAGCTTGAACCTGATTTCTGTATTGGAAAACGTGCAGTGATGTATAAGCATTTCTAATCAAGCAGTTAAGGTTCTTAAACGATAATTGGATCAAATCCCTACATAGGGAATGTATTCTCAAGGAAAAGCTACCCATTGCTTAGGTTTTTCTTAATATAGCATGCAAGATCTGAGTCCTCAGATGTTAAAGGGTTTTTTCAATTATACAATGAGTGTACTGGAACAGGAAAGGAACCTTCATTTACAAGAGACAGTATAAAACTTGCAAAGGAGTTTTTACTCTGCCTTGTAATTTCAGCATCATCGTTCACCTCGCTGTCAGGACAGCCACTGGCACCCGGCACAATAATACAGGCCTCTCAGTGTTGCCTGGCAACCCACTTCCTTAAACTTGAGGAAGGTCCAAAGTTCTCTCTCTCTCTATATATAAATAAAATGTACACACACATACACACAAATTCTCTTCCTTGTGGTGCCCAGCCTAGATGTTTATAAACAAAAGCAGTAGAGCTAGTTTATATCTGTGAAACAGCGAGCGAAACAGCAGGCATAAAGAGATGTAATGGGTAAACAGCTACTTACTTTCATCAATCTGAGGATGCTGAACGATGACTTGGAAAAGCAAATGGAGGATGCCAGGGTTCTGGGCATCCTGATCGCAGCCCTGCAGGGACAGGTTGAAGCTGCCAGCAATATTGGCAGGCTGTCTGTCGCTCAGCTTAAACACCTCTGGATTACTAACTGAGCCAGGTATGTAGTACTCCACCCTCTCCTCTTTCCTTTCACAGTTGGAGAGGCTGTAGTTGTGGAAAAAAACACTTGCTCTCATGTTGGACGGAACAACAAACTGCCATGTCATGAGCTCGTCCTCTGGAAAGCCCCATGGATAGTTGGGGGACATGAGGGTGACTGAAGACTCCCCCTTCAAAGTGGATTCAATAATGCATAACCCTATGACGGGGAAAAAAAACATACAAAACAAGTAGCAATTAAAGAAGGCTTATTGGCAGATGCATGCAACACTGCAGCAGGAGAGTATTTTTACTTGACAGTGAGATCATCCACCCCAGCTCCAGGCTAGGTTATTAAAAAACCCTCAGACTAACACACATACTCGAGTTGCTGCTATTGTCCTCAATTACAGAAAAGGTAAGGAATATGTTAATGTTGTATTTTCAGCTTAGTGGGTTTACCTTCCAAGCACATGGACAGGCAGTCCTATATTTTTGGAAATGACAGATCCTACTTCTGGTCCTGAATTTACAGGAGCAAACACACAACTAGACAACTGCTTCTGTTAGTACTGCTTCACTGGATTTCATGAAACAGAAAGGATGTGAGCTTTTAAATCAGTGTGGAGTTCTCAGAGATCTAACAAGAGCACACTAGCAAAGAGCCTCAAATATGCATGATAAAATATTAAAATATAACCACAAAGACCACATAACATGCTTTCTGCTTGAATGAATCTCAAGCACTTGACAGAAAGTGAGGTTTTGTGCACAAAGATAACAATCCCATTTTAAGACTCCAAGAATGATGAGTATGAGGGGTGCCATGCCCCTCACTTTCCTGGCTGTTTCAACAGTGCTACACACGGGGAGGAGTTACAAATCTCATTTTTATCAGTGTGGAAGCTTTTTGGAAATATGGATCTGGATCAGTTTCTATCTATAACTGATGGCAAAAATTGCCAAATTCAGGAAAAGAGCAAGCAGATCTCCAAAAGAGGCTTGTCTTGAGATCACAAAGTAACCCACTGACTGTTATGCAGATCTCAGGAATTTTAAGAAGTTCATTACACAATATTTTATGTTACTGTGCAGGCTGAAACAGATAACTGTATGCAAGCAAACAGACTCATGTGCCTTCCAGGCATCACTTTCTCTCCCCTCGCCTTGCCCTCCTGAAGAGAAACATCGATTTGAGGACTCAAGTAAGTTAAGGAAGTTTTGTTTAAAACACAAAAAAAAAAAAACAAAAAAAAACCCTCTACACATTGCAAGCAACTCTCTTAGTTCATTCTAATTATGCTGCCAAGTCTTACCTAGTTGAAAACATTTAAAAGTCACAAACCAAGTACGTTTATGTTTTAAGAAGTTTAAAGAGATTGAAAGTGAATAAATGTGCACCAAAAGCACCAATTTTCATAATCATTAGGTTAACCAATTGAGCTATAATATTTTGACTCTAGAAGGGCAATAGATACCAAACAAACACTCACAACAACAAAGAAGCATTTTAGAAAACAGGAAGTAGAAGAAAGTTAGGGATAGCAGTACAGAAACTAGACACTGAAAGCAAGTCAGTGGAGCAGGGAAGTGACAGTTCTCAAAGCTTCTGTGCATATATTAATAAGATGGTGCCAGTATATGGAGACAGATAAATGGGAGCATACACATGATAAAACCAAAAAAGGTGCAGGCATGCATGACTTCAGAAATATCTAGCTACTGCATGTTAGCTGAAAACAAAGGTTTAAAGAATTCTGCTGCAATCTGCATGAAGCAATTATACTGGGAAGAAAAACAGGGAGGAAAAAGTATCCTGTACTTACTTTTTATGGAAGACCTATTTGCTATGTTAAAGCCCGAGGTGGTGAGAGATGAGTTCCACGGGAGATGCAAAGCCATGACGACTCCTCCTTGCAGTTTGACCCGAGACACCGAGCCGTCTCTGCAGAAAGTGCCAATGTTGACCGTGGCTGTATCAATACAGCTGTTGATATTGTAACTAATGAAATCTGGACATGTGCCTCCTGGTTCAATCTGTCTTAACCATGGGGTAGCAAATTTCAGCTCAAGTCCAGCCTTTGTACTGGCTTTCACATCCCAGATGAAAGTCCTGTTAAGACGAGGTAGTCCTGGTGGGTAAAGGTGGACATCTCCAAAGGGACATGGACCTGATACACAGTCTAAACACAGAGAGAGAAGAGCCACGATACACTATGGAAGGTCATCAAGTAAATGAGGAATTAACTACTTTCCCCTTCATTGCTATTTGTACAATTATTAGGTTGCACTTAGTTTCTCTCATTCTACATTCATAAAAAGACATTGCTGTAATGTGGTCAAATGCTGTCTTTAAACTGGACTCCTATTCCCTGGAGCAGACAGGATAAACCAGCTCTAGGGATAAGCGATGCAGACTAATAGAAGRGAGCCATTGTCTGCAGTATTCCTGCCTTGTTTGCTGAAGAAGTTGGAGAAGGTATTTAGTGAATAGGATAGAAAACTGAAAGAACAGAATGTTCTGATTTTACCCCATCTCAGTTAGAGAATTCTGATTTGACGCCAATCAAATCATTTATCTCGAAACTTTCCACTGCTTGTCATGAACTGTATCTTCACTTTCTTTACTTCTTGATGTCCTGACAGATAACCTGGGTCCAGAATTTGCTCAAGTGATGAGTAATCACAGCTGCCACTAAGTATTCTGGAGAAAGCCTAGGGAAGTTTCCTTAGGAAAAATCCAGACTATTGGTATTTGAAGCTGAACAGCCAAAATAAGCACATTTTAATCTATTCCTAGTCTCCCATTTAAAGGACAAAAACCACCACGACTGTATCCTACAAATAGATCATGAAGTATTGTGAGTATTACTATTTGCATGAACCATATAAATAAAACTCCAAAACATGAAGAGAACTATCTTTAGATCAGAGTTTAAACACAACCTCAAACAATGAGGATATAGCCAAAGGCTGAATGCCAAATGAAGTCTGCGATGTTGCTGATAAGTAGTATGTGTTCATGTCACTAAAGTGTACATTGTCACACTTGCATACATTGGGGATAACATTCAACTCAAATGAAGGTTTAGCTCCAACACTTCCAAAATTTTCAAGTTCTTGGCTTTAATAATATTCAATTAATATAAGGCAATATGTGTGTATCTTCAGTGTTTCTGTTGCCCTCAGACTGAATCAAGCTGTTCAATGTATAATATGGGTGATATGTCATTAAAAAATATTCAGAGGCTTTTGACAGGAAATAAGTTCCTTTGGGAGGTTCATAACCTGGGGGAGAAGGGAAGGCAGAAAGCAATAGATGTAACAAGCCGTCATTTAACTGTTTCTGAAACCACTGAGTTAACTTTCATTCTGCAGGCCGTAAAAATGCAGAGTTCTAACTTCTGTAACTTCAGTACTTCAAGTGCTGAACTTCAAGTACAGGTTATTTATCAAAATTCAAAGATTTCTTCTTACACAAGATTGTAGGAGATAGCTTACTACAGTAACAGGGACTCCCCCCTCCCCCCAAAAGAAACAAACAAAAACCAACAGGTATGTGGTTTTACTAGAGGAAAACTGTCATGGGTGAAAAAAAATGTGAAAACATGCATCTTACCAATATTTTTCTGAATTTCCATGATGAAATATTCCTCTGGAGTTTTACAAGTGAAGGTAAAAGTTACATTCTCCCCAGGTTTTATCTTGAGGTCAGATCTGGGTAAAGATTTTACACGAATCTGACAGCCCTGTGAAACACCAGGTCTCAGCTTAATCATAACTGTGATGTTGTCCACAGTACGAAGAGAGATGGCAAAGGAAGCTAAGGGGGGAGAAAAAACATAGTGTTTTGTTACTAGCAGGTACGTGTATCAGCTGCCTGTCCACACATCCCCAGAGATGCCATGCTGTCAGAAGCAATGTTTGTATCCAGGTTCTCAAGTCTCGAGCTCTGAACTTACACACAATTCCTGCAGTCATTTCAGTTCAGCACAGAGCATAGGTGAGGATAGAAATCCACTTGCTGTATTTGTCAGGAGAAAAGTACTAAATGAAACTTGAGTAGGATCAGTTCTGCTTCAGTTTACTTTACCAGTGCTATTTATTTCACATTAAAACCAACCAAAGAAAAAAATCTCAGCTATTCCTTTCAAATTTCTTTGTCCGGACATTAGCTTTCAGTCTATTATCTCCCTCACACAACCTGCTTCACGTCTGAAGGCACCTACAAAGCTGTGACTCAGGAAATGTATTCAGCAGTTAAGCAAAAAAGTTGAACTGCACACTGCAGTAACAGGTCAACCCCTGGGTCCACCCAGGCTCTCTGGGCTAACAGGTCAACCTCAACCATTACCACAGACCAGACAAGGTGCCCTAGTGATACCAGAAAAGATCAAGAGCACAAACCAACAGACATGTTTTAAGAGTTAAAACTATTCCGGGTTACTAATGCATTGTTAGCTACTGCACAGTTTAATTTTCCCTAAGAGGAAGCTTTCTAGTCCTCAAGAGAAGAGACAAACAAGCAAGAAATACCTTCCTTCACAAGACAGCTTTGGGAAAGAGTGAGCTGGCCAACAGATACATGCAGTCACGGCTTCTTACTCCCCCATCTTTCACAATTCTTTCACCGAAGGCACATGTGCAAGCAACACCCTGAAGCAGCGCAGAAGGTGTCTGGGGCCTGGAACAGACTATTTGTCCCTGGGTCCCTCCTCTGCATCCCTGATGTGACTTACCCCAGCCTTCAGGCCCTGGGCACAGGCACTGGAAGCCTGAGCAACCTTCACGCATTTCAAGCCATCCTCTAGTACTACTGAAGCAGGAGTAGCTCTCACACTAAGTAATGGAGCCACAGAATAACCTTGTCATATTGAACAGGTAGTGGTTTAATCAACAAATAGGCCACATTTGACAGTTTTGTAACAACCTGCAAGGAATAAGAAGTGAAGCAACACTGGCCGGACATTCAAGAACACTAGAAAAGTTATTTGCATCAATCTGATGCTTCACAAAGATCAAGCCCGGCCCTGGCTGGGGTGAGTAAAGTTTGCATTGAAGGTAGCTGTATCTTCAAGTGAAAATCTGAGGACAGGTTAGTTGGCAAGTTTTATGCCATTTGTTTTCACTACTCTCTCCCTCCATTGCCCCCAACATCCTTGTTCCACTGTATGGATGATACAATCATAGTGTCTATAACACTTGGGATTTTAGTGCTTATGGAAAAAAATATATAGGAAGATGTAGGAATACAGAACCCCAAGTTCTGTTGAAAGAGGCCCACTCTCTGAGTGGGATATCAGGCAGGGCTGCATGACACAGCTCTGCCCATATGCCAGGCTGGGAATCCTCTTGCCCATCAACCCCCATAAACAGAGATCCACCCTAGAGGATCCAGCAAGGTGGCATCCCTGGGAGAGCTGCTGCAGCCATCCTCCCTGCCACGTGGCATGCTAGCAAGGCGCTAGAGAATGGCCGGCTGCAAAATGCCCGGCTGCAGGACACCCTGGGATCTGCTGGACCACGGCACCAGCCTGCGAGCGCCGAAGCATTCGACCCGCTCCTGCCCGGCTTGGACAGGCATGGCAGCTGCTACAGCCATAGCAGGGAGCAGGCTGGCCAAGACCCAGAGGCTCTGGGAGGGCTCACCTGGAACGGGTTCAGCAGCAAGGCCGTGAGCACGCTTCGGGAACCCTTGATCGGCAGAGCCCTCTTGTGGCAGAGGAATACACCAGAGCCCCACTTCTCCCAGCAAAAACAACCCACCCACCTCAAAATTTTAGCCCCCATAAATGCAGAAATAAGCTTAAATCATTAGTGATTCAAGCTCCTGTTTTTTGTTTTTTTTTTAATTCCGATTTAAAATTCCTGATTTTTACAGCAATATCATAGTTGCACAGGGCCCAACCTTCATTGCACTGTTTTGCAAAAGCTTTGAAGATCTATCAATCAGCACAGGTTATCCTTTGCTGCCACCAAAAAGACTCCAGCTCCAGGATTTCAAAGATCAGCTATCAAAACCTCACTGCATGGCAAGAGAGGGTGGTCTAAGAGATACCTGGTTACCTTCATTTAAGTTTTGCTGGTCTTGAGCCTTTCCCAGACTTCTAGGCTCTTCTATAYAATCTTGAAGTCTAGAGACTTAATAAGCCCCCAAAACTACCTTATTTATTTGCCTCTGGGATCAAAGGCTTTAAAGGAAAACTGCAAATACTGTGACAAATTTCTACACATACTTGTAACAAATAGTTTACCCACCTTCCATACCATTAGTAAATACGGTCAGTTAGTAACTTTCTTACAGCTTTTAAGTAACAGGACAGTCCTCTGATCTGACAGCTAACATTGGACTCATCTTTTTCAAACAGTAGCACTGATGAAAAATAATAACCAGCAATGCTTGTATTTCTGCTTTAAAAGCACTTTTACACGGTTTTTAATCTGTGTTATGGTTTTCCCAGGAAATAGGGACACAATACAGGCTAAGAATTAACACAGGAAAAGAAACAGAACAGTTGATGCAGAAGACAGCTTTGATATGTTGGTTTAACTACAAGTATGCTTGTGCTTCTGAATCTAAAGCACAGCCCTGTGACACAGCGGCTGAAACAACAGGTTTAGTCCACTAGCACAAGAGGACAAAGTGGCCCTTTCTGGGCAATGAGGGATGCGGGTCATGCTGTCAAGCAGCCTCACGCCAGCCACCAGATATGTCGCTGCCAGTCACAGTTGTGCATGTCTAGGAGAGGAAGATGACATTCTCCAGAGAATGAAAACCATCCTGCTTTCCAAAACCAGGACCTAGGAGAAAGTCTGATGTGTGTCAGTCAAACATTTCCCATAAGAGGATTTTGAAGGAGCATCTTGCAAAGTCACTCCATCGCAACACAAGGTCAGCTTCCCACATACCACTTCGCACTTCAGCTGCAACACTCACGTACCTGCCTGATAGTGTGGGAAGCTGACGGGAAGAGTCAGTGCTACAAGGGACTACTGACAACAGCAGAATTGAAGTCCTGGCTCAATCCCTTTTTTCCTGCCCCCGAAATTAAAGGAATACAGGACTATACTAGAAAGATGTGAAGCTGGATATGAAGTACTGAATTAATTCCTCACTTGGGCACAACTCAAGTCTCACTAAAGTCAATGGAGAAGAAGCCTACTAAATTTACTGGGACACGGGTTATGCTTGCAAACCTCTTTGCAATGGTTTTCATCTTGTGATGTGTGGACACCGGGGTGGGGGTGGAGGGGAATATCCATGAATTACTTCTGCAAGGTCTATTAAAGCAAATTTATAGGAGTGCGCACAAGAAAACACACATACATATCTTTCTCTAATGCAATGATGTTCCAAACACAAACAGAATAGTAACAGGGGTAACTTCTAGGGATGGAGAGAAGAAAATAGCAAAGCAAAGCTAGCAATAAGAGCTGCTCCTCTTGGTTCTTCCAGACAAAACAGTTTCAGAACAGAAAGTGAAACAACTACTTCTAGCCTAGTCTAGGTTGTTCTCCACATCACTGTGTGCTTTTATTTTAATACTCATAATGCTCAAAAGTGTCATAATTTTCCTGATGTTTATGTCATCCAGATATGAGTTGTTAATAGTTAAACCCCAATAATTAATAACTACTAAAGAAGCTTCTTCATTGCATATAGTAATCGTCAAACCCATCTACTGTTTATAAGTATTGCTGAGAAGTCTGGTCCTCATTTTCTTGTGAAATATGTACACTTTTCACTTTTCCTTGTTCCCTCTGAAACAGCACAACTAAATGGCCAACCAGGCAGAACTGGAAAGCACACAAAGACCACTGACAGCACTTCTGCACTAAGTGCTCATGCACAATTAAGGTCATCTCTATTTAGTGGGAAGGATTAGGTTTAAGCATACCCTTAAGCATGTGATTAGCTTTAAAATAAAACAATTTCTGAGCTGAAACCAAGAAACAGGAATTGTTAACATTTTGAATCAACTGTATTAATCCTGTAATGGTTAAAGCAAAGTATAAACTTTCCCCATCCTTGGAAGACCTGACTTCAGCTCCCTGGGTTTTTGGGTGGTATTGAGGGTTTTTTTTGTTGTTGTTGTTTTCAGATTTTGTGACCGTGTACTGTTTGACTTTTATGCAAGTAAGACTACACTGGGCAATGACACGAGACAAGACTCCTAAGGTGGTACACGTACATAGCACACAAGAGAAACTAGCCTAGCTCTCAGCTTAGGGATGTTTAAGGGGAAAGGCAAAGATATGGGCAAAATAAAACAATGCTGGTTCAAGCTTGCAAGAGGCCAGCCTCATGCTTCAAGATTCAAGACTGGCTTGAATAGGGTCAACTCAGTATCAGTTTCCAGCCTGGATATGGACTGGGCCACAACCTTCCGCCTGCAAAACAGGGACTGCCCCAAAATCACAGAAGTGCCATGATGGYCAGTATCCAAACTCATCATATTGGGTGATAAGGATGCAGATCACATACCCAGCTAGACACAACAAACCTGTCTGCTAGAAACACACATAAGAACAGGCATTAAGCTGGGTTATTGCATAAACATCTTGCTAAAATAAAATTCTGCAGACAATCATTTTGGACACAGAAATAAGAGGACAGTGCCATAGCTTCAACAGCATAGTCAACCACTAGAGATGTGCTAAATTACACTAATCTATCAAATCTCATTTTCTGTAGGAAAATGAAAAAAAGAATCATACAAAAAGAAGGTACACCCAGTGATCCCAAAGTCATTAAATAACTAAACGGCTAAAAAACAAAAACAAAAACAAAACCCACRCAAAAAATATAGCCACACATATATATGCAACACCATAGAGAGACTACTTAAAATTACCTTTATTGCAATACTTTTTTAAGAACCAGTCAGTCTCTTCATGACTCATACTGATCTGTCTTTGTCTGTGCTTCCCACTGCATGCTTTTCTATTAGGATTACCAGTAACTATACAGATTTCTTGTAAAGAAAGAATTTGTGCAGCATTAATGATGCACAGTGATGACAAACAGGATATTCAAGCGAGCAAAAAGAAGCATTACTGAAGCTGGATTTACTCTCCGTTTACATAACAATGAAATCATTGGGCTAGAAGATGTCAGAGGTGACCTCTTCAGTCATGAGCTGGCCTGGATGGAAGTGGTTCACAGGCTAATGTAAACATCTGATCTCATCCTAATKTTTTTCCCCCTCTAAGTGATTATGGTTCTGCAACCTTCCTTAACTATTTGTTCAACTGTCCTAATCTTAACCTACATTTTTCTTGCTGCAATTGAAGTTCATTACTGTTCACCCTGGCTTAAGACAGCACCTTCTCAACAATTGTCTTGCCACAACATCCCTTATTACTCAGTAATGCTTCTCCCTGCATAAACACACCTCGGCTAGCTGTTTCTCAGCAGGATAATCTTCCAAACCTTTCATCGCTTTTATTGCACTGAGAACTCTCCAACTTGATTTAGAAACTAACTGCATAGCGTAAAACAAGTGAGATTATTCTGCAGAGTTTAGCCTAAATTCTACTATTGTGGCAACTGACACTAATCTCCTAGTATTTAAATATAAGCTGAAGGGCTTTTTTCCTGAATGAGAGGGAGTGTCAATGTAAAAGAGAGTTGGAACATAGAGGAGCCAGTGGTGTCCACAGAGAGAGAATGTACATTTGGACAAGGAAAGGATTTGGCCAGGACACCAATTTTTATGGTTGCAGTTAGTGCCTTGCTAAACAAATCAGGAGTGAGAACAGAGCCCCAACTAGCATTCACCTGCACTGGCTAAAGGGCTGCATTTTATGGCAGTCATTTATGCATAAGGATCTATGGATAATTGTTTCATGGGTCTTCGCCAAATGGATTAAAACAAAAACAAAACAAAAAGACCAGAAGACAGAACAAGTCAAAAATGACAACAAAAAAATGCCAGATGCTAATTTCCCCCAAAATAATGCATAAAGGTTTTTAGTTTTCTTGTTCTGGTTACATGATGGGTTTGTTCCACTTCAGGCATTTTTTTAGTAAAAAACAGTTGGACTGAGTTGACTCAGATACCATTCACAAAACCCGAGGGAGCTGGAGGAGACAGGCTACAGCAGAAGACGAGTAGCTGCAATGCTCACTCCGGATATGAAGTATCTAAATTCATACCCCTGTTCTGCCTGAGGGGGATTTGAATGCTCATGCCTTGCCTCTCTGGAGAACACCCTAATCCCAGCATCTTATACCACAGCATCAGCACAGGGATAGCGCAGAGGCGATTTCGGCATGACACACAGCATCATTAGGGCTGGAAGGTGGGAGACGAAGTGCTTTAACTGTCACCTAAACAAYGCAGCAGGGGCCTAGCTCCCACAGAGCCTTAGCATGCATATTCCCTAGTGTGGGAAAGCAAAATGCAGCCTGGTAAACTGTCCTGGAAAGCCTACTGCCTCTTGCAGGCTCTCACAGGCTCCAGGGATGTTCTCAGGCAGGTATGCTCTTAACTTTGTGTGTAGGGGAACAGCCTCAACATCTACTGCAAACATCCCTGCAAGGCAGAGGGAAGCAGGGCATATGGCTCAGTAACCCAGTGACCCCATGATAAGCTACATGATTTCTGTTTCGAGTCACAAATTCCTGTCCCTGAACAGAACAGGCACCGTTAGGAAAAGTTCAGAGCAACCCACCCCGAACACCTTTAGCTTGGAAAGGAGACCTCAAGGCTGTCTCCTGCATGATGGGGACCACAGGTCCCAGCTCCCTTATCCCAGATGAGCATCCTAATGGCCTAGCTAAGGAGAGAGGCACTAACAGTTACACCCCATCATTCATTCATTCATTCCCCCATCATCTTCAACACAATTCACTGTGCAGTTGACTTAGTTTTGCCAACATCAGGTCAAAGCATATTTTAAGGAGTAGATGTCTCCCTACTTTGCTGACTTGAACCATTTCATACCTGCCTTTTTTGAATATTACTTTGCTGACTTTAGTTCTCCAGTTTATCTATAGCATGCCATTGCTTAAGAATTAGCCACTCCCCTGAATTTCACCTGTGACATTTATAAACGTAATTACCTTTACAGTCTTCAAGCTACTAACAAAGTTAGTCAGGAAGCCATACACTGTTTACTTTCTTTTCACGTACTGATCAGTGCTGTAAGCTATAAATGGAGATCACTAGCACAATCACTGGAAAGCTACAATAATCCTTTCACAAATTACAGCACACCCTCCTTCCTGTAAAATGTTGAAATCCTGTTGGACTTTCTATAGCAAGTAGATTTTTGGTTTATTTTTAAGATGCAAACTAACTATTCTTTTCATTGCTCAATGATTTTTTTTTTTTTTTTTGCTTGGACTTGTCTTCTATTACCACATCATTCAGGAATTTAAAGCTTAAAATCTGCAAAGGTTGCTGACAGACAGATGCTGCCAGTGACTATTGTGCCACGGTGACCATCCCCATCTCAGGAGATGGCAGCTTGGAGGGAACGTCTGTTCCTCAGCCACCACAGTACAGTCCTGTAATCATCACTGATAGCCAGGATGATGATGTGAAACAGATGAGGTGTCACACATCCCGGGCTCCTCTCTTCACAATGGAGCATCACTCCCCCAGCAAGGGAAGTGATGTTACAAGCCATCCCAGCACAGTTCACTGGAGAAGGTCCTTCAGTACCCAAGGCCAACAAACCTACTCACTCAAAAGTTAAGTAACATTCATAAGCCTCTACAATAGAGTCCATTCAGTTTAAAAATAACTTAAAGACATTTAAGTAATTTCTTGAATTTCAGTACTTTTACTCCTTTCCCTAGAACCTTTTCAGAAGGATAATTAAGATACTCATGTAATTTACATGTAAAAGATGGATTTTTAAAAGTCACTTTTTACACCAAAAGTGGGGGAAAATACACTTTGGGACTTGGCAAACTTAGCTGTAATTATGAAAGGGAAAATATGGACTCTGGCATTCATCTTCTTACAGATATGAAGTTTTGTTGCTTCTGTAAAAGTAGGAAGCGGTAGCTCGGCAATTTCTATTTGTAAGCTGGCCGCCAACTTGCATACAACATACAAAATGTAGGAAACACAGGTTTGTGCCACCTGATGAGAAAACATGAGACTGGTATGCGGAACACTGAAACCCTATGCAAGTCACTGCAGGAGACTCCTTTGATCAMGGGGACATTTGATTACACTGTTTATCCCTACCTCGGTATAAGCCAACGGAGGACAGCATCTTGGAGCATGTCTGTGCAGTTCATCGGTCTTGGCTCTGCTTAACAAACGTGGAAGAGTGCATTTCACAATCAGTGGTCCCTCCCATGCCAAACATCTTGCCAACAGCTTTTTGTCTCTCACTTCTTAGGAACCTTGGATCATCCATTTTCACTGATTGCAGTTTGCCTGTCTGTGTACGCTAATAACTCAATTCTACCCAAAGATGTAAAACGGCCAGTGTTGACTCTTGAGTGCTGGTATGATTGTCTCTCTCAAAATAAGACTTCTCTCCAACAGCAAGCAACTGCACTTACTTTGTTTGTCAAGCAATCACAAGGCACAGCTTAAAGCAGGCTGTCTCATGGCACTCCTGAGGTGCCATAGGGAGAACAATTGTAAAGAGGTGTCCAGTGGGATGGACACAAGCGAGACTTTTTTCCCTCCGATGAGATAGGTCAAAAAAATCTGTTGTCCTACAGTTGTGGCTGCCTGGGCATTCAGAAGCAGACAAAATCTTGCTAATACAAATGAAAGGCACGACTATTAGAGATTATGGCACTTCCATAAGGTTTTCCAGGGGGATTCCACTAATACCATCTAYACTGGCCAGGTTTAGTTTCAATCAGCTAAGTCTTGCCTCTGTCACCACCTAATAAAGACACAGAACACTTGCTCTGATCTGCTCAGTCAGCAATCAATAGCATAGTAATTGCAGCATAACCTATGTCTTTTCATTAGCTCACTAGTGGCAACAAGCAGATGTTCAACGAAAGGAATCTGTACTGTCACACTTCTTTCACATTAGAGGAGAGAGGCCTGCAACTAGAGGGACAAGGCCAGGCTCTGTTGGCTGAATCCTACTGAGAGACTGTCAAAAGTCACCAGCTGACTTAAAGGAATTAGGAATGGTTTGGCTCCAAACTTTGCTAGCAAATCAACCAATGACACAGTTGGCGTGCTTTCTGTTCCAGAACTAAGGTTTGATAATGATACCAAAACAGCCTCGGTGAAACAGCTAACACTCCAGAAACTGCTGAAATTGTTTTGTTAAGATAACGTCTTTAATCTTATCCCCAGCGGGGCAAAGGTTGATAAATTCARATTTGTGGTAGTCACACTTCCTGACCTGACAGGCCACATACTAAAGTCTGTGTCCCATAGGCCTAAAATACAATATACCCAAAGAGCCAAGAATTGGCAGGTTCTGGGCATGGTTCACAGGTGCAGAATGGCAATGGGTCCTAACAATGAGGGGCTGGGACAGGAATTAATCTGCTAGAAACACCTAGCAACATCAGGCTTTTTGGCTGATGTGGTCTTCGTATTCGTATAGTCCTATAGCTGGTCCATGTAACATGTTTGACCTGGGTTGAATTCTTCACCATGCAAAGTTCACATCTGGCTAAATAGCCAGATGTTTGCCAGCAGTGGCTTAGGCTGTTGACTTTGGGTTTGCTCTATCAGCAATAATCTCCCAATAGCTCCTCTGAGTCACTTGTATTCCTCTCATGAACCCCTAGACAAAGAGCAGCATTCATAGTTAGCTGATAGCTAAGTTTCCCTTTGTCCTTCATCAGTTAGGAAGGACAATGACAACAAATAAGAACATTATATTAGAAACTTAAGAAAAGTGAGGGGAGAGGATAGAGGGTTACCCAAGAAGAGCCCAGTTAGATCAAAATTGGCATTCAGTATTCATTTTCCTGTATCCTCGAGCCTGGCACACACTTTCTGATGCTGAACCTTTCTAAGGGTTCCTCACTGGGGACTAAGGCCTGAAAGTCTCCAAAAGGGAGAGTGCAAGGGGTGTCCAGGAGACAGTGGGAAGGCCTTGCAGCAGAGGTAGCAAGAAAAGTAATGATGAATTTAGTTCATTTTAACAGTTTGTGAAAGCAGTAACCAACAGCTACATTTCCAATAACAGCCTCAACAATAACATAGTACTACAAACTACATCGCATCAGTCAGAACATGAAC
This sequence comes from Apteryx rowi, assembly GCF_003343035.1. Classification (NCBI taxonomy): domain Eukaryota; kingdom Metazoa; phylum Chordata; class Aves; order Apterygiformes; family Apterygidae; genus Apteryx; species Apteryx rowi. The sequence goes on along the minus strand of NW_020450958.1, from coordinate 90,430 downwards.
GAATACAACTCTACATGTGTTTACTCTTCTCAGATTGCTTTTGACTATATCACTTCCCAGGAACTGAAGAAAGCCATGTTTTGCTATAAGCAGTTTCAAAAAGCAAGTAATTTTTTCCCCGCGTACTCTCACCTTTCAGTATTATTTATAGATACAGCTATAACTCAAGTCACTAACAAACCCATATACAATAGAGCCAGTTTGTCTGCCAACATGTAGGGGAAGCATAGCACAGAGACTATACAGAAATCTTCCTAATATGATAAAATGCAGCACATAGCTTGACAGTGACCTGCAAGAATACACACACATTGCTTGTCAGGTAATGGCAGCAGCTTGTTCCCGTAGATATAAACAGAGAGCCATAAAATTTATTTAGAATCATTTCAAGGCAGGCCACCTTAACCAGCAAAGAGCACAGGAATAAGAAAATGGGGCCCAAGAATGAAGAACAAAACTATAATAATGATAAGAAAATCAAATCAATAAGAAGAAATTGGGAAGGAAGAAGGATAAGAGTTACTCATCTATGACCTACGCTAATTTGCAAACACACGATCCCTGTCAAACAGGCCACTGTTTACTGTTGTCAAATATCTCATTGGTGCGCTCCTGCAGGAAGTTAACCTTTACTTCACATAACTGTAGCAGTCAACACATGTAAAAACACAAGTGCCTGACTTAGTTCACAAAGAATGGCTCCTCATGCTTTTTCTAATATGAAATATTTCTATCATGAACTAAGTGCAAAGCTGTTCAGGCATTACCTAAGACTGTGGTCTTAGTAAATGTGAATTCCAAAGTTTTTATTACAAAAAAGTGTATGCATGCGTGCGTATGCATGCGTGCGTATGCATGCGTGCGTATGCATGCGTGCGTATGCATATAAAAATCAAGCAGGGTGATAAGGACCATTTCAATAAACCAAGCCCTGTCTTTTGCCTAAATATTGCTGCTACATATTTCAAGAAGCCAGAATTTAGTTTTCCTCCTCTTACTTGCTTTTCCTCTTCCAGTATTATGGATAAGACAAATTCATTTAAGTCATTAACAAGTCAGAACACAACTGCTACAACAGATACCTGCTACCAGCTAAGTGAAAGGTTTTTCCCTTATTTCATAAAGCGAGTCCTGACTTCCATCTAGAAATTCCTGTTAGACTGCAAGGATTTGTGCAAGACAATGAACACAAGGCAGAAGGAAAATGAGAGGACAGCTGAAGCACTTATTTCCTCCATGCCACAGGTCCATGGTTGATGGCAGTACTACAGACATGAGCTTCGACAGTCTCCATATTCCCACCCCATTTCTCCCCTGCCGCCCCTTCATGCTCGTTCCTTGCACCCTTCACTGCACAAACCGCAAGCGCTTCTGTGCCCACGCAGATCACTGCACATCACTGACTGAGTGAGCAGCAAAATAAGCCTTTTTGGCCTGCTCCCCCTTACTGGAATTATTTTTCAGTTGGGTTCGTTTCTCCAGTGCAGTTCACAACACAGCTGTGCAAACATGGGAGTTAGTGCAAGAGCAGGGAAAGGAAGAAGTAGCCACAGGGAGCAATTACTCCGGGCACTGTGGCTCCAATGACAACCTCAGACACAAAAGACCTGCCGCCAACCACATCATGAGCCAGCCTCAAGTACTGGCCTGCTGCACCACATTCTTACTATTTCCAAAAAAATTTAGTGTTTTCAGTTTTGTATACAAGTAACTCCATGACCAGGAATATAGTTGTTGAAGAATATTCATTCATATACGACTCCAGAGACCATTACCTATTCAGGATCGCTGGTGAGGGCACACAAACTGGCGGTCAGTTGCACTGTTACTGGTAAGTTCAATTCAGTGTATTAATACTCAAATATTTTCATTCTCCCATCACCTCACATCTTCTGGGCCTTTATGTTACCTCTGCATCCTTTCAGATCTTATTTAAAAAACCATAAACAAACAAGCAACAAAAAAACCCACTACACCCAACAAGACTCTCTGGTTAAAAACATTCCCTTCTCTCAAAAAATCTAGAATTGAGAAAAAATTGTATTTATTTCCCAGTGAAAAATTTAAGTTACCTGGTTTTTGTTTGTCTTAGTTCTGGTCCTACTAGCTTATTATACACACCTCAATTTCTAGAGAGAAAACACTAAGCACTCTAGACTGATAATGGTATGAGGCAAGCCAAAAAAAAAAAAAAAAAGTACAACTGAATACTCATGCACATCAATTATGGTCTTAAAAGGAGAGGTCTTGATCAAGTAAACAAAATAGTGATTCAGAATGGAAATAATCCAGCTTGCACTGACTTTTAAAGGAACAAAAACAGGCCTATTATTTATATTCTGTCAGTGCTATGTCAGAACACCAGAAAGAAGCTGATAATAGCTTGCTTCTTGAAAAGAAGCAGCTTTGTATGTTAAGATTCACATGTGACTCAAATCAGTCAACTGAGTCAACTGAGAAGAAAATTTAACTGAAAGATAGAGCATGAAACAGAGTGGCATTATCTGATAATTCACTAACAATGACATTTAAAAAGAAAGAAATCCAAAAATACATACACAGATTTTAATCACAAAGATTTCATGTTTAGAACAACCTTATGTGTTACAGATTTTATAGAAGTCTGATTATCTTCATTATTAGTGCTTTAAAGAGACATATTTGAGTTGGAAATCACATTTAAAAGGTCAGATATGTAATACTTCATCCACACTCCCACACCTATGCACAGCTATACTGCCAAGTACTTCTTTACATAATTTTCCACCTATAAGTTAACCAAGGTTTCAGTTAATGATTTATGCATTAAAAAAAAAAGAAACTAATTTGACTAGTCATGTTTGACATACACATGGAAAGGCTCCTACAGGAAAAGACAACACTGTAACACTGTATGTGTCAGCAAGGGAATGGAGGAAGAAGGGGAGAAAAGAAAGGACTTCTCTAAGTATGACAGGAAACAGTTCTAAAGAAAGGTACACCAGGATCTGCAGCTGCCCCACTAGTCCCAGAAAAGAGAGACACTCCTCAAAACTGCCTTGTGTGTGGTTCTGCACATGTAGCCTGAATTTGTACCTAACCTAACTGAAGGAAGATCGTTGTGATTTGCAGTCAAAACATGGCAACAACAAGTCAGTACCAAAGATCAACAACAAAGGGGACTCCGTAAAAATTATAAATACACTGAGTGGGTAAAAAAAGAAAAAAAATCTTAACTTGAAGTATCTTAGGTTTTTCAAAACTTTGCTAAGGGAAATCTGGTTATCATTCTGGTTGTGCACAATGAGAGAACTCCCATCACAATCAAGTACACATCAGATACACAAGATTTTGCTACCACACCTGGGAAGGCACTGCTCCCCTCTCTCCCCTTTCCTGTCCCACTTGCACCATACCATCACTGACTCTCAGTGAGAAACACTTGAACCAGCCAATTCGTCTCACTAATCCAGCAGAGAGTGAGCCACTTTTTCTTTTGCGGGGAGAGAAGACACTGGGTGAGTGAATACTAGAGGACCACAGAGCAGTCTGGCATGCACAAGCTCTGGGGCTTCTGCAGGACAGGGACAAGTGGGCAGAAAGCACGTGGTTAGAGAGGAGGGGGGAAGGAGGCAGGAGGAGGGACCTCTGTTAGTGGCACCCAAACATTAGGTCTAGCAGCGGTGTTCTGTACAACTTCACTTTTAGTAGCTTTGCTTTGCAGAGCAACTTCATGGTTTGTCCAAGGGTAAGATCCCTGGTTGTGAAGAAAAAGACCTTCCTCCCTCTCTCTCCCTGGCTCTCTCTCCTTTGCTCCCTGTTTCCTCTAATTAAGCTAAGAAAGACCCAGGTCACACAAGAGTTTTGTTTTTAAAGAGGTTTTGCAAAAATAAGATTAGACTAGATGTTCTTCATCTGACTCACCATCTTTCTTCTTCCCTGCACCTTCCCATCCAATTTGTTTTGCCATGTTAGCGTCCCTTTGCTTTCCAGGGACAGATTCCGCACCCAGAGCTCCCAGTACAACTACACAGCCGACACCCTGCTCACTATTAGGTCCAACCAAAAACTAATGGTGTGGGCTCAATTCACTCCTGCCCTGGAGCAGAGTCTTGTACTTTTGGACAAAGCAGGCGCAAACATTTTTTTTAATGCCAGCAGTATGGGTAAATGCATAATTCCAAACGGGATGTTTCAAATGCAATAGAAGAGAAGCTGGTGTAGATGATGGCAACAAGCAAAAATCAAAGACATTGGCTCAGACAGCTGTACTGCACCACAAGAGCAAGGCCTGTGAAGTTTCATGGGTGGCATCAAGAAGATTCATGGGGAAAAAAAGGTATAGAAGATTTTGATGATGTAGTTTGACTACAGGGTGAAAAAGAATGTGTGAGTAGACACTTTAAGGGTGGTTCATATGAAGAATATGATTAATAGGCTGCTGTGTATTCTAGCCAAGATCTAGACTCATATAGGAAAAAAAGATGCAATTGAGACATTTATTGATTAGCTACCTCAGAGATAAAAGATCTTTGGAAAGTTTAGCTCCTCTCCTTCTTGCAAGAAACAATCTCAAGGGTTTTCAAGTTTGTTTTCATTAAAAAGAAAACACAATTAAACACAATATAGTATTCTTTATCCTTTGAAGGGGCTCAGAGAGGGAAATAGGAATCAAATTAATGACAGCTACAGGCTATGCATAAATAAAAATATTTTATTTAAAAGTTCTAGACTATAAATAGTTTGAAACTTAAACCTCAGTGCTGTCAAATTTCACAGTCAACATTTAGACCGCATGTTTAGAATAATGATGGCTGTGAGCCACACATAAGCATAACCAGCTCAGTCCAAGGTAATAGAAATGTTAAAAAGCCATGAATTTCTCTTCAGACTCTTTAGCTTGTTCATAATCACTGCAAATAGTTTAGCAATTATTTTGTACAGAAACCTCATACTTCTAGACTCTTTGTCAGGACTAATAGCTACAAAATGGCCTGTTCCGATTTGAAGATATACATGAACTTCCTATGCTTCCATTTTTGGCAATGAAGATTTTGAAATTGAAGAAAATCCCACATGCTGTCTTTGTGTATGGAATCTGAGTTCCTTCATGTTTGTGGACAGGACTTAATAAATTTTTTCCATGAGTTGTATACACAGGGTTGCATCAAACACTGAGGAAGCTCAAGAGAAACAGATTTTGTAGGGAGCAGCAATTTCTCATTAGACTACCTGGGCATACAAGCCTTTCTGATTCCCTGCATGTACAATTTATCAGCTGGTCTAATAAAAAACATTTTCTCTGCCTACAAGCTCAGGCCATCAGCGCTGCAGTGACACTGCCGCCAGAAGCCCAACTCTGAGCACACCCCTGTGAGCTCTTGCCCCTACAAATAAATAATTCTGCCTCCTCTCCTTGGTTCCGGCGGGGGGGTGGGGACTTTGCGAAGCTACTTGCACAATCAATACTCTAGTAAGGGAAGATGGAAAGATCAAATAAATTACCTTGGTAGTATTTACATAAAAAAAGAAGAAAAAGGAATTTCCAAATGAGAGATTCTGGCAGCAGGTCCTTATTTCAACACGTTTGAAATTATGTCCAAGAATCCCAGAACAGAAAGAGATGTTTAAGGAATACCTCCCGTTTCTCTCTAAAGGAGAGGTCATTTACGCCAAAGCAAACTTACGTTCTGGGAAGCAGACAAGGATTACTAGGACCTACAAAGCTTTCTGCGCTTACTGCCGTCTACATGCATAACAGAAAAGACACCCAACACGCGTTCCTTTCTGTGGGGTGGCTACAAATATAATAAAATAAATCAAATAAATAAGGAAAGGAATAGGTTAGAATTAGTGTCTGCAGTATTCATACAGTATTTCAATAGCTTATTTTTTAAACTAGTACAGAATAAAACGCGGAGGAAATGCAGATTTAACCATCTTCCACCGAGAAGAGGGAAAAACAGCAGAAGCGGGGCTGCGGGAAGGGAGGCGGCTCCACCTGAGAGGCTCCCCACGGGCGCCGCGCCACGGGGGGGCCACCTTCCCCACAGGAACAAGGACGCAGCGGACCTTTAGCGCTCTTCTACCGTACGGTTTAGCGGAAAAAATGAAATAAAATGAAATAAAATGAAATAAAATGAAATAAACCGACGACTAGTCCGCGCGAGCGGCGCAGCAAGCCGCCGCGGGGGGGGGTGGGGGGGGAAACTTTCCCGCCGAGACCCCAGGGGGCCCCCCCCCCGCGGGGTCCGCGATTCGAGGCGACCGTTAGGGGCTCGCGACCGTTAGGGGCTCGCGCGGCAGCGCGACGCCCCCTCCCCGGGAGGGAGCCGCCCGGCGGCGCGGCGCCCCCTCCTCTCCCTTCCCCTGCCCGCCCGGCCCTACCTTCCCGCCGGAGGAGCTGCGCCGAGACCGAGAGAAGCGCGGCGGCGAGCAGCAGCGCCCAGCCCGCCGCCATCTCGCCGCATGGGCCCAGCGCCGAGGCGGGCGCGGACTCGGTCTCCCACCAACGCCGCCACTTCCTGCTCCACCTCGCACCTGGCCGGGAGGAGGCGAGAGGCGGGCCGGCGCCGCCCGGCCGGGCGCAGGTGAGGCCCCTCCTCTTCTTCTTCCTCCTCCTCCTCCTCCCCGCGGCCGGTGAGCCCGAAATTCCCTGGAAGTGTGGACACTCTCACCCCCCGACCTTTTCGGATACTCTGGTGTCTTTCAGGACTCGCACGTAAAGTGTCAAATGGACGTGAAAAACTTTAAGGGAAAAAAACTCTCATGAGGATTTCTCAGCACCTCAAAGCATTGTCGAAGTCCGACGTGGTGACTTTGCGCGGACCGGGGTATTTCACCGACGTTTTTCTCACAAAATTACTGCCCTTTGTGAAGTCCACGTTAGTGGGGGCGTTGGTGCATTCAGTAAGCTGCCCTCTTGAGTCGCTGTTAATAAGTCAAGAGGAGAAACAGCGCAGCTGTAGATACCATTATTTCTAACACTATACCTAATATTTTTCTATCCCCAAGTGTAATATTATTAATACCTACCAAAAGAGTTCTGAACGCTTTTGGTCRGTAAACCCCTGTGGCACTTTTGTTGAGTGCCCGATCTCTTACTAATGTTGGGTAAATACATCTTGCTTACCAAAGCATCCCTTAGTTTCAGCCAAAACTGTCCTTTCTTATCTGACATTTCTGCAGTAGCGTATAGGTGCTATTTCAAGCCATCACATTTCACACAGAGGTAGAGTCCTTTCAGTGAGCAGCTGTTTGTATTCTGCTTGTTAAGTGCTTGGGGATTTTACAGTTAAAATTTCTACGCAGAAACCAGTATATCCTGAGATAGTCAAGAGCAGATGTTTGCCTAGCGAGTAAATACCTTACCACTTCTAGCTCTGAAGGTTGGACAGTTCATCTTCTAAATAATTTCATGCAATTGCTTGGGGAGACTTGTTTCTTTGGCAATACTGTTGCACCAATGAGCTACTTTCACTTGTATTGGCCCACAATGGTACTTGGTTATTATGGAAATATACATAGGAATATTCATGTTCAAAGAAGGAGAAAAATGAAAGCAGCGTCAGAAGTTCAAGAACTTTTACAGATTTAAGACCTAGCTTTAGAAAATTCTAAATGCCCTTTGCTCTTACTGATTTTCAGCTGGCAAAATAACAGCACTTAGCTCTTCCTGGAAATTTTCACACCTCTTTCATAAATGTATTGTCCAGTAATCATTTGTACAGTGAGGCATTTTACATCTTAATGAATGATACACAACTAAAAGTAAAAGCTTAGCGCAAAAAAAAAAAAATCAGTCACTAGAAATGTATTTTGTTAATAAGAAAGTAATTGATTGGTTATATGACTGCATTGAAATGAATGGATAGGAGTGTTCACAGCCATATGAGAAGGAACAGAATAATGTCTTAGATCAGTTCTAATGCCACTTCATTGACATAAGAAAAGAAGAAAGCACTATACTTTTGACTTTCTATGAAGCAAAACAAATATTACTGGTTGCAGAAAAAGGAAGACTTTTTGCTAAGTGACAAATTTTAGCTTATGTTAGTTGTACTTTTCCATATTTCAAATCTTCAGAAAGGCCAGTACTTTCCTACTGAAGTTAATTCAGCTTCAATTTGTCAGCTTTGTGTTATTTTTTTTTTCAGATCAAAACCCAAAACATGGGAGACTTCTTAAAACAGATGTTGTGTTTTTACATTCATTATAATTCTTAACATGCTTCTATCATTTGCAATTTTAATGTAGGAACATAGGACTGGAAATCACCTTCAGTCTGTCTATTCTTATATTCTGTCAGTCATCTTCTCTGGTCTCCCGCATTTCCAAGTAAGCACATCATACACCCTTTGTAAGCTCTATAAACATTAGGTAATCAGTCTTATGACATCTCTGTGAAACAGCTAAGTTAAGTTCCTTCTGGTTTAGAGATGGTGAACTGAGGGACAAAGAGTTCTTATGACTTTCCCAAGGTGACGAGAGAGCAAGTGCTTCTCTGTAGGGTTGAGGGGGCCAAATAGTGATMGTTAGACTGGCTAGTTAGGAGAGTGGCTTCCAACCGGATTTGCACGTCTGCTGTTTCATGAACAGTGTAGATAGCTGGATTAAGATGCTTAGAATATTTAACATGGGAGAGCATGCAGAAATAACCACTCCAAGTCAAAAAACATTGACTCTCTGTAGACTTAACTCTGAAACCCCCCCCCCCACACACACACATTTTCCATTGACTTTACTAAGACATGTTCAGTTAATGCACTTCCTTATAGTGGTCACAATCCTGGTTGCTGTAGATGAAAAAGGAGTCAATCATCTCCATCAATACCTATGGCTAGATATGCCAGTACTCTATAGTGGAGTTCTGGGAGACTGGCAACTTTAAAGTTAACAAGCTCTTCCAAGTGTCTTCCCCAAAATGTCCTGACCACAGAATACAGCACAAATGATGGAGGCGTATCATTCTCTGTAATGATGCTCCTGCATCCAGGAAGTGATAAAGAGTGCTCTGAAGGTGAACTCTATTAATTAGGTACCCTCTTAAAATCAAACTTTTCTCTGTCTGTCAGCAAAGAGTAAGGACCAGAGGTAAAGAATTGTCACTCTAGTTACATGACTTGATCTGGTAAGCCCAACAGCACCTTACTCAGCATTGATATCGCTTAAATCACTTCAGCTTTGTTTTTACAATGAAATAAGAAAGAAAACAGGGGGGTAAGTAAAAGACCCTCTTCCTTTCATACATCATTTTACCAAATTTTCCTTTGAAATAGCTATTGACTTCTGCTTAAGAGTATTTTCTTGAGAAGATAAACATTCTTGTGATGCTGTGAATTTGTCCACATGTCCATTTTGGCTGATGGCGACTGATGAATGATTCCCTAATTCAGTCTTTTAATTGAAGACAAAAATATATTTTTTTAATTGGCCCTGTCTTTATTCTTTGTGCTTAAGAGTTCTGGTCTTTCCTCTTTTTTTGGTTATGCTCATATATTGACAGTGATGGGAAGGATCCTGATTTGGTTCTAATGTGGAGTGAAACCAGTTTTCCTAAATTTGAAAGTGTCTGTGAAACAGAACTACCATACTGCAGGCAGCTCTAGCTTTGAGCTTAGACTAGATGCAAGAAAAAGCAGTGAGTGTCATTTTACTTTCCTCCTCCCTATTCTACAGTGATTTTCTTACAAGAGAACAAGAGTCAACTAGATCAGATCTGAGCCAGTCTTACTGTGTTAGCTTAATGTGGTGTGCAGGTATATGGATAGAAACTCAAGCTTCAAAGTAATTGTAAAGTWATTTCATCTGCAGTAAGATTGTGCCCACATGCAATGAAAGTTCTATCTAAACTGTAATTTGTTTTTCACCTCTCATTAGCTTAATGCACAGTGTCCTAGTACAGCTGGGAACAGTGTGGAAAACCAGAGGGTTTAATCATCATTAACATCCTTTGTCATTTTTGTAGTATTCTTCTTCCACAAAACTTAAAGTGCTTTGTAGAAGCAGTTTCCAATGGGCCATATACTAACCTGATGACCACAGTAATGTTAATACATTTCCGAGAAAGAACTAGTATTAATCCTCTTGAAAATGTAAATTTAGCAAGGGAAGACAGGGAAGAGATAAATAATGGGATAAAATGAAAAAACATTCATGAATGGGTTAGTCAAAACCACTTCTCTCCGCGTATAGGAATCAAATCCTTTGCCTGGAAATGCTCTATTAATTACACAGAGCAAGTTACAAGAAAACACTGAAAAGCTAGATATGAAAGTACATGACTTATAAAGCAGAATATTTTTGAGGGGTACATCTCCCACTTCAGCTTCCTTATCTCCACATTCAGTGTGTGTAACGTGACTAAATAAACAAGTCAAAGAATGAGCCAGCACTGTTCCTACCAATAAAGTTGCTAATGAGAGAGTCTGTTCTCTACTCTTTTCTTCAATAATGAAATTGTTAAAGTAGTAACCGTATACAGCACATAGGCACAGACCCCCACAGTCACCCTGGGGAAATTTCTGCTGAGAAAATATTCCAATATCCTCACACTGAGAGAGATGCAATTTAAATGTACTAATGAGAGAAAGTTCACTGAGTAATTTTTAAGCATGCTCTGACTCTAAACAGCAAAACAAAGCCAGCATATCCTGAAATGATGGAGTGTGTACTTAATGCAGCTGTCCATGAGGCTGGTGGTGGAAAGGCCAGTGTAGCCTCAAAGAGAAGAATCAAGATGCAGTTCATTGTGCTTGAAACACTACTGCTGTATAAGATAGCATTCGCTTTTGTTGTGTTAACCAAACCAGCTTTCAGCCAGCTGTGTAGCACTGATCCAACTGTCCAAAGAGCATTGGACTAGTAGCCTACACTTCTGAGAAGGTGGATACTCACTGAGTATTTTAGCAGAATTTCTAAATATTCTATTTGCTCTATTATTGAAAAAGATTGGATTGAGCAGCTGCTTTATGATGACATTACTAGTACTAAGTTATGCGTAAAGGCCATACTTAATATGGACAACTCACTCATTATGCCAACAGTGAGAGATAGCTTTGCTCTGAAGAGCTTACAAATACACAAGCAAAGGGTGGCAGAAGTGCATATAGAGGAAGAGACTTATTACAGTACAGGGAATAGACCCCAGGGCTTTCGGTGTCTTAGCCATTCTAAAGGTACTGGACTAGGGTTTATGCAGCTGTGCTTCACTGTGATCTGATATGCAAGAGTTACTGCTCTGCACTGACTCTCAGATTCTGCTGTTCAGCAAGACACTGTCCTCTGTAGTTGAGAATAGTGATGATGCACAACATCTGCCTCCCCATGCTGCAAGTTTGGTTTAGGATCTTAGGAGAATGGTAAGAAGTACAGTATYTCTTGCAGGAGCACAGGAAATACCACGTTTTTGGAACCCTAGCAAATTTCGGGCATAATTTTTTCACTGTCTTAAGCCTGTTACTGGAGTATACTGAATGTGCTACCTCCTGATTGAGGTATGCATGGATATATGTAATATTGCAATTATTTTTTAAGCTATTTTTACTTACTCTGTTTTATAAAAGTGAGGTATTTCTCTTGTACAGTAGTTGCATCATCCTAGTAGATATTAAGAGAGAGCAGGTTAATATTAAGAAAAGAGAGATGACATTTCTATGTTTCCTTATCTCTGTTCAAGAGAACAAAAATCACTATTACATCTGCTTCAATTTTATCAGAAAGATCAGGTTATATTAATACAGCATATCAATTGTGGCACTCATGGGACACCTGTCTGCTGTCTAGGGTGGCTGAGAGCAGAAGAAAAAGTTGAAATCTCATGACTGCTGCAAAAAATATGGAAGGAGGTGGGACTTTTGTTGCCTACTTGGCATACAGCCCCACAGTGTCTTCTGCATATTTGTGAGAATGCTAGCCATATGAGCACATTTGCATTCCTTTGATAACTTCTTTAGAGCTGGTTGTGTTTTACAAAACATAATTCAGTCGCATGGTTAGAAGCTGGGAGCGAAATAAAATAAATTGTATTTGATGGTACTCCAACCTATTGAAGCCTAACCTCGCTATGAGACAAAACTAATTCCACCCAATATGTCTGCCCCAGAGCCCCTGACCAGTTCTGGTGAGTCACTTCTCGAGGGAAGCAACTGACTCAGAAGAAGCAAGGGAAGAGAGCGTACATAAATGCCAAGGTTCATTAAAGTCAGGGCTCTTCTTATTAATTTAAGTATGCATTTAGATGATTTCATAATCACCATTATCAATGTCATCCTGACACTGGCCCTAGTTCAGTAAAGCCTCTGGACACCTGATTAAGTCTATGTCTCTAGGACAGATTATAATTTCCCAGAATAAAGTATAGTTGTTTGCACTTAAATTCCACTACTCTCAAGTTGCACATTTCTTTAAGGTTATGCTTGAAACAAGAGTTTCCTAAATTTAATTGTATCTGTGCTGCAGCTGTAAACCACCTGTTTGTTTTATTTGGGAGTTACTTTACTATAATGATTAGTGAGGATATATATGATGCTAAATAAGGAATGCAGCTCTGCATGATCTGTCATAATATATACATTATTGATTATAAAAATGGAGGAAAGAATTAGGCTCAGTTGTAATAATGATGCATAGAATATTTTGGAATCAACAAATTAATCTTTCATAGATTGAAGTCACGCAGCATATAATTTTGGTCAAAAGCTTAATTATTTCCGAGTTGTTCATGGTGGTTAGACTGCTTACAGCACTTGAATACAGATACAATTAGTTCTGGAATACAAGTGAAGTTCAGCAATGCTTGAATGCAGGGCTTTGATCCAGGGCTTGTTACCTGAAAATACACACACAAAGGATCTGAATACCTTAAAATTTTTTCTCTAACCAAACCATTTAAAATGCTTTTGGTAATGTCTCTGATTTGACTTGGCAGGTATATTACACAGTGACTGCAGAAACATTTGTTACAGCTTGTTCATGATCTTATGCCACAAAAGAAACAACCCCAAGTGGACTCAAGTTACCCTTCGGTCAGTTAGTTAGTACAGGGCTTTTTTCTCATCATAGCACAGTAAGGAAATGTTGAATTATACCCTTGTTATTAGACAGTTATGCTTATCTTAAAGATTGCAAGTTTTATGTGAAGGGTCTTATCCTGCAGTCTTTTTTTCTTTTGCCTGAGATTTCGCAAAACGGGCTGGATGGAGCTGCAAAGTGGACAAGAGATCTGAACAGCTGCTCCCCATTACACTTTGCATTAAGCAAAGAAAGAGGTGAATCACAAACTGCTTGGTAATTCTGACCTTGGTCAAACTACTCATTCAAATAAGAGTTACTCATTCGTGTTAAGAATATGAGCAAGATTTATCCACAAGCATGCTTCAATAAATAGATGGCTTGCAATTTTCTTGTGAAACTGGGTRTGAATAATGTGTTGTTGTTACAGTAGCATGGGAGATAGATTGCTGCCTCCAATATGTTTCATTTGTCTTTGGCTTATACTTATTGTCTTCTTCTTGCTTATGTTTTAAAGAGAGCCTAACCAGGAAAATAAATAGAATCAGTACTTCATGAGGGTGAGGCCCCCCCCTTCCCTTTTGTGCTATGCAAAATGCAGAGGGGAAAAAAAAACATATTAGCAAGCGAGAGCAGATCTTTAGTTGTTATATATCAGTCACTGCTTCTGAGTGGTGGTCAAACCCAGTGATGGTTCAGCATAAAATGTATTGCCTTACAACATGAGAGATTGCTGCTTGAAAGGAATAACCTGCTTGTTAGTAAGGGAATGTTCATCATAAATTGCAGAGACAGGCAAAGCAGACAGCAGAAAAAATCTTGCGACTTGGACATTTCTGAGTCTCTGGGAAGAAACCCAATTTTTTGTTGGAGATAAGTCATATTCCATCATCTTTATCTTTCTCTGAGTGGAATCATAACAAACCAGCTTAGCAGAAAGAACATTCCTAGATGCTTAAGGATTGGTTATTTACTGCATACATTGGTATCTGATTGTCAGTTTATACAGACTTCTCTGGTACAGATATTCAAGCACTGATAACAAAAGATATGAATAGTATGCTTGGTAAACAACTTGAAGAACAGAATAAGCTACTACCAAGTAGCATGTATGCCTATATATATACTTAGCTTCCACAGAGACCATATGAGTCATGTAATGGACTCCACGGAGGGACCAGCACGTCCTCATGGCTCTCACAGTGATAAGTATGTAATAGGTCCTTTATATATTGGAGCTATTAGGGATGTGCCTGTATTTATTCTGATAAAAAGGTAGTAAATTTGGAATGAGCGCGAGACTTTGAGGTGTCCTTCTTAGCTGTGCATATTGTCTAACATTCCCTGCCTTCAAAAATATCTACAGCTTTGTTAGAAAAGTAAATCATGTACATGCTGCATAATGTTCTCTCTTTAAAAGCAGGTCATGTTAGGTACTGACCTGATCCAATTCACAAAGACACTGATTGTGTCTGACACTGACACTGATAGTCTTTCCACCACAGATTCATAGCTCCCAAGAAGGGGAGTTGCATTCCAGGATTTCCTGTTTTCATTCATACCTAATAGTGCTTTGGTAAAACGTTTGACATCTGTGATTGACATGTGACAAAATGTCTAAGTCAGTGATGAAAGACAGTTGTGGACTTTTATGGGATTTTGTGGTGTTGTTTTAGCTAGGTGCAGTTACAGCAGGTTGTCCAGGAAACTGAAGCTAAAGTTCTTATTCCACATGTAAAACTGCTAAGATTTTCCTGGAAATGCTTAACAAGTAAGAAGCAAGCATATGCTGAAGCTATTTTAAGCCATAGAGAATGTAGCAAAAAAGTAATATTCTCCCTGAGAGGATAATGTGAACTGTTACAGGCTTTTTGTTTTAACTGAAAAATTTGCAGTTAGATCCAGTGTTCACCAAAGTCTAGGAGAGTAGGACATGATGCTCGATTATGTTGCATTTACACTTTGATTGTTCAAGTAGCTCCATGGCAATGGCTCCCAATGCTGTTGCAGTGATTCCTGGGAACTCCAGGATGCTAAGCCAGGAAGCTTTCATCTAGATTTGAATTCATCTTTCCAGAAATCTGAGGTATTTAAATCTAGCATCCTAACTCAGTTTTTAAGGAACAAAGTATGATATTAAAAAGCCTGTTTAGGAATGGGAGCAAATTGCCAGTCCTTACACTTGGCAGAAATTAGACATCTGCCCTTTGTTTCTGTTCAGCCTTCCCCTGTGTACCTCACTAGCCTTGCTTCACAAAGCTTTCCAGCAGGGCTAGTTAGCCAGGCAGAAAACTACACTTACTGGGCTCTATTTGTCCTTGCATTACCTTTTTTAGATCCTGCTGGTCCAGAGCTGCATTGTGTCATACAGATGTACTTTCAGCTTCTGTGTACCTCAGTTACCTAATACTTAACAAGGAAGAATAACAATACCTTTTTTAATCAGTGCTAGAAAGATTAAACTGATTCAGAACTGGGGTGTACTCAGATGCTGTGGTAATGGAGATTGTATAAGTGCAAGAAATTTTACTGTCAGTTGAAGTTACGGACTTCAGTATGTCTCTTGTTTTCAAAAGAAGCTGGAGAAGAGGCCTCTTTGTTCTTTGGTGAGAGGAGTCGAGTTTCAAAAGAGGTGAACTCCCCCCTCAGAAGATAGATGGATGTTGGAAGGACATGGATCGGCAGAAAACAGACAGGGAAACTTCCTGTAGAACCTTTTAATTCTGAGAATGTAAACTCCTGGGGCAGGGTCTAGCTCTACTGTGTGTCTGCAGATCATCTCTTTGGGTACTAAGTAATACATACCATTGTATTTGCTACAGAGATGATAAATTAATGAACCCCCAAGCTTATATATCAAAGAACAAAACTCAAGTGAAAGGCATGGTAGTGGTCATTATTAGAAAATCAGTGTTTCTCAAAAGATATTTGGCATAGATTTCCTATGGTAATTATGAAAATACAGTGAAATATGCAAATCAGAATGCATATAATTGGCACAGATGCTGGCTTTTGCAAGGGCAAATGATGTTTCCAGTACAGAGAACTTCTCCACTTTCTTAGAGGCCTTGGAATCCTAGGATTTTAAAGCTAGACTTCAGAGAATGTCTACTTTATATTAAGAAGGCTTATCAAAGCCCTAGAAGGAATAGAGTCTAGGTAAAACATTACTTTACAAATATCCAATTTATTGGACAAGGAGAAAGTGCTGGTGAAGGCAGGAAATGTGAGATCCTTCTATATGAAAAGGTTCAACATCTGTTTATTTCCTGATTCCTGTCTGTGCATTCAAGCTCAGCAGAGGGCACCGAGCCCTCTTAAATGAGTCTTTACAGCCTGCTACCTTCTTAATAAAGCTATACATAGAACAGGAGGCGAGAGAATATATTTTCTAGGACAGTGCACCTGCACAAAGAATTAATTGTAAAAATCAGTTGGCTCTTGTTCCACATTTAGCAAAACATAACAGATCTTCCCTCTGAGAGAAATATTTTGAGAAAAGTAGATGCAGCATGTCTCCATTTAGTTCTGTAATAGGACAGAGTGTAAGCATTTGTTGTATGGTTTGAATTATATTCTTTTACCTGCTTGATTTCATTTTGGCTTTTTCCTTTGTGCTATCAAATATTCTTGCTGTTTTATACAAGTAGAGTCAGCTGAATGTAAATGTCACCACTGCAGAGAGATCATACACAAATCTATTCCCTGCTGGAATCTCAAGCCTCTGTGAGCTTTTTACATCAGTGAATTTCACATTCATTGAAGTGAGCAGGGGCAGATCCTGGCACAGTATTTATACCCTATACCCTGCTTAGGTGCTTAAACCTTCTTGACTTCAAGTTCTGCACATTTGATTCTGCAACACATTCAAAAGAGAGGTTACAGGCAATGTCCTGCAGAGCCAGCATGGCTAACAGGTGCCAGATTCTGTAAGGAAAAGGGCACAAGTTGCTGCTGCATCTTTGACTCCCCAAAGAGAACAACAGAGTAGCCAGGTATGTACAGATCAATTCAGGAGAGATCTTCTGTGCAAGTTTGTGGGGACAAACACAGAAGTGAAACACCTTTGCTGCCTTGTTTTTGCAGTCCCCTCCCTCCCAACAATATGCAGCAAATGTAAAAAAAAGCTCCCTAGGTTTAGAGCTGGGAAGAGCAAATTCAGCTGAAAATCATAGTGAATGTTCCTAAAGATTAGCCATTTGGGAGCATTCAGTACATAAATGCTAATTGTCTCCTGAAATATTCTCCAATGTCTTTGTGCTGTCAGATGGCTTTTTTGTGAGCTACACAAGATGTTGCAGCTTACAGCATCCTTTTATGTCRGGTGTATCTCATGACCATACAGTGATTCCTTATACAACGTCTCCAGGAATCAGTTAGGCCAGCAGGTTTTCTGGAGGGGAACAGAGACTGTATGGGTGATTCAGACTTACTGCTCTGCTGAATACCGCCTTCACTGTGTGGAATCTGAGTGCCCCTCAGGTTATTTTGGCAGACAGAGAACATAAAGTGATGGCTACTTCATTTTGGAAGAAGAATATGCTAAATGGAAATCCAGTTTCTAATTTCTCACTATACAACAGTTGCAACAGAGAAAATTATTAGTGCCTGACAGTTCACAGGGATATATGTTCCTTTGCAGAAGTAAACAAACAGTCTTACACAGGTTGTATAAGCTAATGCTGTTTTTGCCAAGGGTGTACTTCTTGCACGGAGGAATAGTGCTGCTTTAATAAAAGTCCTGCTGAATATCTGAAGTCCATACAAGATACGGATACCCAGTCCTGAGAACTGTACAGCAGGGGGATAATCCAAGGAAACAGGTCTGCACCATAGGAGATACCCGTAATGTCATATGCAGCATTCAGTGGGATATATGGTATTCATGCATTGTAGATTGGGAATGGCACCTCTGCCTAAGATTGTCTGATGCTTCCCACTCTAAAATTGTTTTTGATTATTTGTCCTACTCTTTGTGCTGAAATTTTTCATGTCAACTATCTACCTTGAACTGATTTTTTGAGGAAATTCTAGCCAAATTGATTCAATTGTGTTTAACACCTATAAGGGAAAACTCATTTTATTACACATGTTAAACTCATTAAAAAATGTGGTGACCTTTTTTTCTGAAGAGCTCTGCTTTTCATATGCTTTGGAGCACAGACTTGAAATTATGGGGGGGTGGGTGTCTGATTTTCAAAAATTTCCAGCAGCCCGGCAGTTTCCTGTTGCTGATGCTGTGTAGTGAAATCAATGTCCTTACTGGTTTCACTGGTGATACCAGAAGGCCATTACAAGGCTGCCAGTTACTTAGTACAGCTGTTTCATGCTCCCTGGAAGGTGACTGCAAGGGAATCGAGATCCATACTTTCCATGGCCCTTTGATTGAAGGCAGGCTAGTGCAGTTTCTTCAGATTGCTGCCTTGTCCTCAGCTGCAGGACATCACATCTGAGGATCTAGTTTCACAGTCAGCTCACAAATCTGACTGAAAATTGACCCTTCAAAAAAAAAAAAAAGAAGAAGAAGCTGAACCAACACAGCTTTTGGCTGACAAGCCCTAGAGATGACAAWAGAAAGGGAACAAGTGAGCAGACAGGGCAACAGTCTTAAGACAAGATATGATGTTTGTAGCAGTCTTTCAGGTAAAAGAATCAATATTTTTTGACAAATTTTTGTTTTATCTGAAAATTTCAACCAACCAGATCCCAAAACAAGTACCACAGAAAATCCCATGAAGAGATCAGTAGCTCTGTCTTCAGAATAATGTACAGTAAGGAAGGCATGAAGCTTCATACTGAACAACATGGAGAAAGCAGGAAAATGAATAGCTGTTACTTGAATGAGCACCCTCCATCCTGTCCACTGAGTTCAACAACTTCTCCAGAAAAGAGGTCTCAGAAGCTTAGGGATCACAGCTGCATGTTGGCAACTATTGCAAACTGTGAGTTACAGATTGAGAAGTAAAGTAGAAGAATCTTAATTTATTTTTACTGTATCTTTTACTGTTCTTTTATCCCCAAAGCACACAATGTTTCTACTTTCATATTGCAGAGGATCAAAATGGCTAATGAATCTAGTGCAAGTTTTATTTGAAGCCATGCATAAATGTACTTCTGTAGAGAATAAAATGTTTGCCATTTATCATCTAACCTTTCCATGAATTAAAGCTTGCCTTATTTTATATAATTCTTCTTCTAAACAACATTTAATCAGTCAAGTTTTCAAAAATATATATGTTAGAAAGGCTCACTAATGCTTTTAGGAGCATAAAAAGGATACAGAAAGAAGAAAAAAATGATGAACAACTATAGTGCACTTATAAAAACTCCCAGACTTTTCAGTTTGTTCCCCCATTTTGTTTACTTTGCCATGATAAGGAGAATAAACAAGTGATTTGTTTGTCATTTTTCCCTCCCTGAGACAGAAAATTATACTTACTACAGTTGAGCAAATAATTTAAAATGAATAATTTATAAAGTTAATGAATTATTTTCTCCCGTTTATATAATAACTGCCAGATCATAAATTTCTTTTAAATTTATTCCTTAGTTAAGTTTATTTGATACATCTTAATGATTCTACTACTCTGTAGATTGAATGTTAAATTTAATTAATTATTCACATTCATTAATGTGCAGATTGTTTTCTAATAGCTGGTCAAATAAATGAAGTGATGTCATTTTCATTCTCTGGCTGAATAAGTCTGCAGTCACTTCCAGCACAGACATTCATAAATGTGAATGTAATGCTTATTTTTTTCAGTAGCCAAGCATACAAACTTTGAAAATTCTCTTCTGAGTTTAGTTAAACTTGAAAACCATGATTTCCCACACGTTTGTAAGCAAACGAACACAAAAGATGTGAATGCACATCTAGAGTGAATTTATTCAAAATTCAAATGGATATTGGGTCGAGGTTTGTTTATTTGTACATATTTCTCCAGTTCTTCGAGTGCAGCTGATACGTACAGGCCTCGATATCAGGCTGTTACATAAAAGACACTGTTCCCTTCAAATTCTAACATCCTCTTTCTCTTACTCATTCCCAGCAGATAAATAGCATGCTTTAATATTGCTAATAGGCATTTAAAAGCTTCTTTAGCCAGTTCACACTAGCAACAAGTATGTAATGAGATGTAAAAATGGCTTTCTTTGTACTGTGTGGCCAGAACACACGCTTTAACGTGACCTTTTCTTTTGACTTCAGTGGCAGATAGATCTAGTCCTTGGTCCTTTTAACAGCTGGTCTTCACTAGCAGCAGTGTGCATCCTTTGTCAGGGGAGAAGTGTGCCTGTATTCCCAAGGTCTCATCTGTCTTTACAAGATGGTATCATTCTGGTACTGTATCAGTCCTCAGCTGAATGCCTGTCATTGTGGCACAAAGCTCCTGACAATGTCATAGCAGCAACAGCACCTCAAAACCTAAGGGTGAGGGTTTTCTAAAAGCTGAACTTTACAGAAGTATAATTATTACTACTAACTCTGTTCTTCAGCAGGATCACAAGAATGATTCTTCAGTTCATCAGTTAGATGCCTAATGATACTAAAGAGCTATATCACAAAAAGTACTGGCACTTCAGAACTAATTTGGTATGAAATCATTCCTTCCCTGCAAAAAAGCCCTTTGCTTATAATTTAGAGACACTATGTCCTTTGAGAAGAAAATTTAAGGATGTGTCTTTAACAGATAGCTTTTTTTTTTTTGAAGTAAATATTTTGTTAGGAACTAGTAGGCTTTTTAGTAGCAGGTGAAAAGTATTATCTATATAATTCATATAAAGTAAATGAGAGAGACTGCCCATCATTTATCAGTCAGAGACTGCACTTCATTGTCCTGTTTGACAGGATTGCTTGCAAGTTTTGGGAAGGAAAATCTGCATTTCAAATAACCTCTCATGATGCTGAGAACTTTTACTTCCACTTCTTTTAATACTGACACCTTCTCAAATATTTCACTACCTGTAATGCTTCTACCCTGACATTGTAATAATAGCTGAGCATGCTACTTAGTCTGGTATCTGTGACAACAGTTGTTCTCTCTTTTAGTAAATATAGTATGTGTGAATCTAAAGATAACAAGTTCCATCCAATATCCAAAATCCTAAAACTAATCTGGGTCAGCAGCAAGACTACTTTTAAGATAGTATGTTATAGTAGCATCTAAAGACTGAAATGAAGACCAGTGCCCTGTTATGTTAAATTTGGGTGTATATAGTACTCAAATGACTGAAAAGGAGTCAGGACTCTGGGTTTTAGGCTCTGGAGCCTGGAAAAGCTGCCCGCTATGGAGGGAAGACCCTGTGTCTAGTGAGGGGCAGGCGGATATGGCTGGTGGGGAGCTTATGAAGACAACCTTGTTTCTCTAGGTTAAAGGATTCCCAGCTCCACCTGGTCTCTGAAGTCCCCAGCTGCACTCCAGCAGGCCCTGCCGCTTGCCGAGGTAAGCTCCTGCCTTTGGGAGCACCAGGTCTCTCCCCCTTGGCACAGACTGCTGTGCACCAGGAGTCCATGCCATTTTCTGCAGGGTGGCTGGGCTGGGGTGAATGGTGAGCCCTGCAAGAGCCATGGGGCRTGAAGCATGGTTCCTGCTGAGCTGGGACTCAAGCCTGCCTTGTGCAACTGCGAGATACCACCCAGCTGCTGGGAGATGAAACAGTGCCCAAACCAGCATGCAGGGTCACAGCCTGAGCAGTGGCTTCCCGGCATTGTTTGCTGATGATACAAAACTGGGAGGAGTGGCGGATACCCCAGAGGGCTGTGCTGCCATTCAGAGAGACCTGGACAGGCTGGAGAGGTGGGCAGAGAGGAACCTCATGAAGTTCAACAAAGGCAAGTGCAGGGTCCTGCACCTGGGGAGGAATAACCCCCTGCACCAGGACAGGTTGGGGGTTGACCTGCTGGAAAGCAGCTCTGCCGAGAAGGACCTGGGAGTGCTGGTGGCACCAAGTTAACCATGAGGCAGCAATGTGCCCTTGTGGCCAAGAAGGCCAATGGTATCCTGGGGTGCATCAGGAAGAGTGTTGCCAGCAGGTCGAGGGAGGTGATCCTGCCCCTCTACTCAGCCCTGGTGAGGCCCCATCTGGAGTACTGTGTCCAGTTCTGGGCTCCCCAGTACAAGAGGGATGTGGCACTACTGGAGCAAGTCCAGCGAAGAGCTGCAAAGATGATTAGGGGACTGGAGCATCTCTCTTATGAGGAAAGGCTGAGAGAGCTGGGCCTGTTTAGCYTRGAGAAGAGAAGGCTGAGAGGAGATCTTACCAATGTGTACAAGTATCTGAAGGGAGGGTGTCAAGAGGATGGAGCCAGACTCTTTTCAGTGGTGCCCAGTGACAGGACGCGAGGCAACGGGCACAAACTGAAACACAGACACTTCCATCTTAACATGAGGAAAAACTTTTTCACTGTGAGGGTGACAGAGCACTGGAACAGGTTGCCCCGAGAGGTGGTGGAGTCTCCTTCTCTGGAGATATTCAAAACGCGCCTGGATGCAATCCTGTGCAACGTGCTCTAGGTGACCCTGCTTGAGCAGGGGGGTTGGACTAGATGATCTCCAGAGGTCCCTTCCAACCTCAGCCATTCTGTGATTCTGTGATTGTTACAGGTACTTTGGATGGGGGAAGCCTACACACCCCCCCCAAAAAAAAAGCCTTTGCCTGAGGAGTGTCTCCTCAGAAACATGTCCATAATAATGCTGCATATCACCCTGTTTTGAACACCAGGTAATAGTTATGTAGTGGGAAGCTACTGCCACACCAAAAGAGATAGGATAGCTACAAAAGTGTTATTGCCCTTAATTTACAGGTGAAGGACTGAGAACACCTGGAACAGATTCTGTCAGAGCAGTGATATATAAAGGGGTGCTACGCTGATAAACAGGTATGGAAAGTGTGAGAATTTTAGCCCTGATTCACTCAGGGGCTCATTTTTCCCTCTTAAATAGTGTTAAGGTGCTCTTTAGTCTTGAATTGTGCACTCATACCTTTTTAAAATTAAGACGTAGGTTGCCATGGTTAGTGCAATCTACTGCCCAAAATGACAAGCTCAGTATCATGTAGGCAGTTTGTGTTAGAGCTGGGATCTTAAGCAAGATCAGCAGGGTACTAAGCTAAAATCCTGACTTCAGGTTCTCCTTCCCCATTATTGCAGAGCTCTGTCCCAGCTTCTTCCCTGTCTTTCCCCTTAGAGAGTTTTCATTCTCTGCAGATTTTTGCTTTGCCACAGATATTACTCACCTGCCTGGCTTTTGTTTTCTTTTCTATTGCTTACAGACTCAAATATCCCCTTGATAAAGCATTTCCACTCTGATTCTACCTCCTCCAACTGTTATTTGCTAAATGCTGCTTCACCAAAGATATCCAGTTTAACTGATGTGTCTCCTGGGATTAATCATGATAGATAAGCAGCACAGTGTTGCAAGGCTCTTCATTATCTGCTTTGCAAGTCTGACTGTCCAACTGTTCTTTGCCCATTTTTGCATTTTGGTTTATTTTTGTATTTGTTGTTGTTAGTGCCAAAGCTCTGTCAAGAAAGGCTTAATGATTATTTAAGTAGATAAACTAAATGAGGTTTCTGTGATAACATTCAAGTGTCAGTTGTTTCAATGTTCCACCTGGCAGACAAGACGGATCAGGAGTGATCCAGTATGCAGCCAGGACAAAACTTCTTGGTAGCCTAGGTATACTTGACCCAAGACAAACTCTCTAAATAACTGGAAGCAAAGCTACAGTTCAGTCCTTCACTCACTCATATCAAGACATATCTGCTCCTGGACTTTAAGGGTCTATTTTATGATGCACATGACAATAACCATAGCAACAAGTTTATGAAGAAGTTCCAGAATAAAGTGTGTTTACTTAAATTATTTTCTAAATATCAAGACTAGTCAATATAATAAAAAATGATCACAGCCCAGTGGTGAACACTGTAAAAGTTGTTATGAGGAAATCATTTGATGAGCTTAGCAGAAATTCATTGATTCATGCCCATCTATCAAATTAAGTAAACTTTCCATCCTTGAGAAGAAAGAAACAACTCTTTTTGACAATTGTATGAAAATATTATAGTAAACCTTCAACTTTGTGCAAAGAGGTGCTATTGATTTATGCRTATACTTCAGTCTCTCACTCTGTGGAAACTTATATTTGGGGTTGATTTAGATAAAACTCTAGTTAAAACAAAAATCAAGGAGGCTATGAGACAAATGCACAGGTGATCTTTCCCCCTGAGGTTTTTAAATGAGGATTCCCTCATAGGCAATTTTTGTACAAAATCCTCAGTCTGCATTTTCTCATTTGAGACAGGGAAGTGTTGCTTGCATTCATGTGGGGATTTGCATGCATCAGAGCACCAGCAAGAGAGGTTGCTCATACTCAGAACCAGAACACTGTGTTTTTTATTTATTTCTGAAGAGGGTGCTCATGCTGAGGGAACAATTACAGGGTTAGCAGGTCTCCAGATAATGTTTCTGAAGGAAGCTTTTTAGCAGAAGAGATTTCCTGTACCRTAATGCACCTATTCCACTGTTATAATGGTTCTGGATAGATCCAGTGCTTTCCATTCTGCATCACTCAGATTGCTTTGACAAACAAAGCATTGCTCATGGTAATGTTGATTGTAAAGTGAGAAGGAAACTCACACCCTGATCTAATTCAAAATGTAGCCAGGAGGTGGATGTTGATTACAGTGTGAGTATACCCACCATCACGTCAGTGTAAGCCTGGTCACCTAACTAGAGAATAGACAACTCAGTACCGGCAGCACTCTGGGAAAGGAGCAGTACCCGATCAGCATCTTGGGAGCCTCTGGGCCATTGGTTTTCCTTAATTCCTCTTTCTTATATATTAGATATGTGCTCAGTGTGTTTATGTGTTCTGCTTATTTCAATCACCTGGAGGTGGGATGTGAAAAATAAATTTGGGTTCAAATGTGAGCACAGAGCACAAGCCACAGTTTGTAAAAGAAGACTGTGAATTTACCAAGTTTGCCTTGCTTTGAAAAAACTTAGGGAACTGAAGAATGGAAGAAAAGAAAAGCAGGAGCAGTGGGGGAAGAAATAGGGAAGTGAGGGGGAAGGGGAGGAAAGGAGACAAGCAAGAGAAAGGCAAGGGAAGGTATTTTGGGGGAGTGGCATGAACGTTAATGAGAAGTGATTATCCTAACCCCCCAGGGACCAGGATTCTGTTCACAGATCAGACCCGTTAAAAATAAAAAGGCTTTACCCTTTGTTCAATTGCCTTTTGTTAAGACAAAGAAGCAGGTGGTCTTGGTTCATTTCAGGTCTTATTTCAGTTTCTACATCAAAAAGCCACCTACACCACTGGCCTTTTTGTTACCAGTGTAGGCACAGATGTCAGGAGCTGCAAGATCAGAGAGCCTTCATCTTGCTACAGGCTCTTGTCCAGCCCCCATCTCTGTAGCGCCTGAGCAGATTTATAATCCCATCTGACAGATGGGGAATGAAGGCAAAGTGATGCTGATCAGCTTGCCCGAGTTTGACCAGGCAGTCTGTGTGAGAGCAGGGATTGAACCTCCTGAGCACAAGTCCAGCTTTCCTTTCAGTCATACCTTCTTGGTGAGATATATCCTGATGATGTAGAATGTACTGAGCCTGCACTGTATCCCCTGTGCAGATACCTGCTGTACAGATACAACCAAGCACCGGAGGTTATAGGGTTGTCATTATGGGACTCCTTATTTGATTACATTCAACAGCGAGTATCATGGCTTTACTTACTAGGAAAAAGTACTATTTGGACATGTATAACATTTCAGGCTGTTATGAATTCAACTAAATCCACAGCTAGCCAGCTAGATGCTAACTTTTTATTAGCACAAATAGCACAGCCGTTGTACTGCTGAATTATCTGCAAAAAATGGTTGAAAAGTACAGGTCCAGCTCATGAGTCTAAAACTGCACAAAATGTCCAAACACTGTACAAACTATTCTCATGAAGAATTGCCCTTTCCTAAAGAAAATAGGGCTGGTCCTTCTCATAGAGCAGCAAGGCACCAGGAAAAGATTGTATTTTGTTTGGTGTCTTTCTAATGGAATTTTACTTGTGTGAAGTTTTTTTTGTTTTTGGGTAGCTGATTACTGCAAACATTATGAACTTCAGATTAAGGCAACAGCCTTTGTTTTCCATAAGAAATAGGTTTTAAAAACAGTGTAGATAAGATCCCATGAGACCTACTGGTTTGACTGGAAGCCAGGTTCAAGTCTCAGTTGTGCTGGTATAAATGGAGAGTACTCAACTCTTGTCCATGATGTTACTGCAAACTCCATCTCAGGCAGCAGATGTCAAAATCTCCTCCTCTGTTTTTTCCTCAGAGTCAGTTAAAAGGAACATGCTTCCAAGAAATGTATGTCATCTCATGGGCAGCTACTCCAGTTTTAAGCTGGATGTTTCTGAAAAATATGTTTTCTGTAAGTGGCTTGGGCTTACAAACTAGGGTCTATGTGCTTTTTTGCATAGAAAAGTCAGTTTGCTCTGGTAGTGCTCTGAGCCAGGCAGAAATAATACAGCTTGGGTTAATGTGGTGCTGGACCTGAGCTAGCTACACCTCCTCGCAGGGCAGTGCTTCTGCACTGAACACAGCTCTGCACTGACCACAGGTCTCCATTTTCTGCCTCAGAGCTGAYTCTCAGAGCATGGGCCAAGCTCACTCATGTGAGGCTGAAAAAGACTGGGTAGATACATTCACAGACAAAAGCACAAGAGAGAAAAGCATAAGAAGCTTGGAAACCTTTGCTGTGCCCCAGGGAGTAAGACGTGTACAGCAGCCTCTGCCTCCTCCCCTTCAGACCTTGTCAATGCCAAAGTGCAGCTCAACCAGGGGACACGGACCAAATGAGTGCAGTCCAGAAGAGTGATACTTCCTGCTAGCTTTGCACAGGTCAGGAAACTGGCACAGAGCAGGACAGTAGAAAATCAGGGTTTAATTTTTCCCTATAGGATTATCCTGACCTGACATAAAACAAACTGTGCTTGGGCTTAGTGAGACTCCACTGTCCGAGAACACAAAGGTTCAGCTAGTCGTGGGATGTAACTCCTCAACAAACGAGGCAAGTTTGAGGCATGCCTCCCTATTCTTGAGGCCTGTGGCTTCAATACTAAAGCCGATACCCAGTATGGTTATTTTGCTAGTACAATACTCCAGGCATGGATGATGCTTGACTAACAACATGAAATAAATCTTGGTCCTGAGGCATTTATATTCTAAGACTTTGACTGTGGCAGAGAAGAAATGGGCAGACTCCTGTCCTACACAGATTTTGCTGCAAGGTGCTATCTGGAAAACAGGGAGGCAAACAGAGCCCAAGTGAGTTTTCAACACTTGCAGGGGCCACTCTGGTTTTCCTGCTTTCTGTTCAAACAATTCCCTTCTCCTCCTGTTTAGCCCATCCCAAAAGATCATTTTAGTCTTTGCTGCTGTGGACCTGCATCCCCTTCTCTTGAGCAGCAGCAGTTAGCCAGGCTTGGCTCTATCTGCCTCTCAAGTGGCCTTTCATCGCATCATTGCTATGGCTGTGGATGTTGATGCTCAGGGAAAGAGGAGAAGAGAAATAGGACTAGGAGTACAGCAGTAACCATCAAATTTGCTAGACTCTGGTTACACTGCCAGGTATCATGGCTGCTTTGAAGACTTACACCAAGAAAAGCAATGAGTTTGGGGGAAGAAAGTGTAGAAAGAGGATGAGACTGCAAAGTCCATCAGAAAGATGTATGTGCCTGTGATATCAAACCGGGGGGGGCTAACACACACCACACACACATAACATGTATACACACACACACACACACTTATTTAATATTCATTTTTGACTGCTTTGGATTTTATAATTAAGAACTACTGAAAACTAACAGAAGGGTATTTTTGAAAGCAGAGAGACAAATGTAGGAAATGCATAGTTATTAGCACACATAGACTCCTTGCAGTGCATTCTTTGCAAAGTCCAAAATCAAACTTGTACCTGGAACGGGAACAAATGGAAACACTGACTGTTCTCTTGTGTTCTCTTTGTCAGCTGCATTTCCCAAAGTTCCCCACATTCAAGGGACTGAAGGACATTAGCTTACTGGGGTTAAGACCTTGTCTGTTAAGCTGGCAGAGATAAAGTTGATGCTCCTGCCTCCTCCATTCCTGAAGTATAATTTGTATCACAAGACATCTGCCCTCTCTGCAAGGATTGCCAGAAAAGCCAGTCAGGACAAGACTGGTTTTAGACTCAGTGAGAGCATGTTGCCCATGTGCCAGGAGGGACTAAACAAGGAAGAAACTTGGGAAATTCTCTCTCCTGTTAGGAATCAAAGATGCTTAAGATTCAGAGAAAACCACTCTGTGTTTGGATACGCTTAAATTAAGTGCCAGTCTCTTTTTTCCATTTGTTTTTTGCCTCAGTTGGTCTGTCACTCAGCATACATTATAGGGTGGAGTGCCAAAGAGGCACAGTTCTATTTGCCACCTAAAATTTCAAGCTTCCTCATGCTGCTTTGCAAACTATTTGGGTAAAGTAGCCAGCTTTCCTGACCTAGAAGCTATCTATAAAAAGCTGAAAGCCACGACACCTGTACCACATCCCTCAGAGAGCTAAGGAGCCCTGGCAGTGGTCCCCAAATGAAGGCTGACTATGTTACTCGGGGCTTGCAGGACAGAGCCAGGCTGGGCATGCCACTGGATCTGTGGGCAACCTCCTGAGGTTTGTACTGACTTTCCTCCAGGCAACCAGCAATGCCAGGCATCCCTGCACTGTGATAGCCCTGCTGCTACACACACGACAGAGCCCAAGGAGCAGAGCTGTGTTTGGGTAGCTAGCAAAACGCAGGGTGTGACCCACGAGCCAGCCTCCCCAGTCTAAGGGAACTGGCCTCGACAATGTTAGGGTGACTCACTTTTGGGCTGCTCAGAAGCCACCACTGCTGCACAATAGTATTTTCCAGTTTCCAAATCCCAGAAGTTATTAAAGCTTTCCTACCTGGCTGTTGTTGCTGGGCAGAAGGTATCCTGGAAGTGCTCCATCACAGAGGTCAATTAAATGCTATCCTCAAGCAAGCTGCTTTGAACTGAAGCCTGTGTGAAAACACAGAGGCAAGATGCTTGTTCTCTTCATTAAAGAATGATTTGAGATGCTGATAGAGATGAGCCTGAGTCACAGCTTTTAATTTCCTCAAAGTAGAAAAGAAGTTTGGATAGTAATTTTTAGGACCATGCAGAGACACTGAATTTTTTAAACACCAATAAAATGTATCCAACATAATGTACATCACTTGAAATAGCAGCACAGAAAGGTCTGACCCCCTCGCACCACCGTTTTCATCTAAAAGGACTGTTGAATGACACAGTAGTTCATGTCCATGTTAATGAGAGCATCCCCAGTCATACTGATGGAATGAAGCATATATTTGCTCAGATTTGGGATTTACTGCAAGAGAAGGAGAAAGATTGGAGCATTGCTAAGGTTTGAAAGCAGGAGTGATGCAGAGAAAGAAAGAAAGGAAAGAAAAAGATTGGGGTAGGTTTAAAGGTGAAGACATTTTCTCACTGACAATAAATGTGATGAGAAGGCTGCATTCATTATTAAAGGTCATTGGAAGAAGTCAGATGAAAAATGTTTTGATAATTGACATCTAAAAGTTTTCTATGTATGCTGTTTCACCCTGGATTTCTACCAGCTCAGCCAACCAACCAGTTTTGGAGCCTGTCTCAGGCCCCCGCTGTGTGCAGCTCTGGGACAACTTTGTCAGGCAGCCTCAGCCAGAGAAGGACCCATGGACTGTCCAAAACAGCGAGGTAACCTGGGTGATTAGTTGCCCTCTGACTGCGTGAATATACAGAGCTCAGCTAAAAAAGCTGCAAGGGAGATTATGCCTGAGGTTTCCATCATTTCACTGCTCCTGGATTTTCTTTCAGCCCAGCAGGTAGAATTTCATTTAAAAATGCTAACATCAAATGCTTAATTACTTTTTAAATTTCCTTTTTGGGAGAAATTCCAGTTCCAGAATATTAATGTAACAGATTTTTCATGTCTCCTTCAATGCCAGTGGGTACCTATATGAATTTTTACAGCAAATAATTTTTGTGTCAGAGAGCACCATTTTGGGAGCCACTGTGTTTATTCAAGTTTCATGCTGAATTAATTGAATAGTTTGGGCAGAAACAAATATTTAGGAAATGTCAAATCATTTTATTCTGAGTTTTTGGAGTGTTTCATTCTGCTGAAGCATTGTAAGAGTTAAAGAAAACAAAGGAAGACATGCAGTGGTGCCAGTTCCTTCACCATATTGGGCAGTGGTGTGGGAAAATCCACATCTATTCAATGGGTGAGAAACTAGAACTCTCATGTCCTTTTCCCACTGAGCATGTGAACATCAGGTTACAGAGCTGCTGGCTCAGTATAATTTTAAGTATCTTAATGTATATTTAATGAATTGTATTTTGGAACAACAGCATTCACTTCAGAGATGAGGAAGTCCAACTTTGCTCTCCCGCGTCTTGACTGCATACCCAAAATGCTTGGCTGTTGTGGGAGGGACGGAAGGAATATCATGACCACATCAGTCTTCAATATCCAGAACAAAATGTGTGATGCTGTGCCTGGATGTGAATCATTTTGGAAGTTTTTAAAGAAACAGCAATGTCACCTTTCCTCTTGCTCCATGCCAGCTGCATTTCACCTCCTTCTTCTACAGCTGCATCAGAAGCTGCTGAAGGCTTCTGTGAAATGTTCTATAACAATTTTCATTTAACCTGAAACACAGTTTCACAGCCTTTCCTCTGGTGTGAAAAACAATGTTTGATTTCAGGTCACTCCAAACTGGATTTCTCTTTATTGTGTTACAATCATACAATATACAGTGCATTATTTGATTTCCCCACCAGAAACAAATGAAATCCTTATCCTTCCTTTGATTTCTGTACATATATCCTGCCTGACAATAGCAGGCAATTCACTGTTTGTTGTAGGATGTTAGGAAAGAACAAGATTTGTTGTAGGAAGCCTTAAATATAAGCCACTGTGATTTTAAAACCAGAACCAAGACATTGTTTGCTCCCATTTCTGGGGCTGCAGTCCTGCCCTAGCAGACAAGTGACAGACATTGCCTGTGAGAGGAAACTGTAGCACATGAAAAATAGTTGGATAAGAAAACAGATGTTAACTATGTAAGCTAAAAAACCCAGTGCATATAGAAAATCACAGATAACTGCTGAATTTTCCCACTACTACATCTCAATCCTTTTTACTGCTACAGCTTCCAGTATGAACAGTTCAGCTACTTAGGGATGTCAAGATTTGCCAACGTCTTATCTTTTCTGCTGTGCTAGAGGGGCCAGTGGCAGAGGAGTCTGACAGTCTGGCAAAATGCTGAATGGGGGAGTCAAGTCACTGCAGAACAAAATTTCTCACTCAGCTTCCTCATGCTTCCCTTTTCTTTTTTTTCCCCTCTGGACAAGCCACTTAATTGCAGTCATCTTTAGTTTCCTTATTTTTGTGTAAGAGGCAGAAATATCTCTGCCACCCACCCATGCCTACTCATATCTACAGAGTTTGTTCTGAAATCCTGGGATGAAAAATCAAAGGAAAGGGTTACTAATAAAGTAACAGCAAAATAGTACACCTTCTTTATCCCATGTTTTGCCCTAAGTCTTATCTCCCAGGAGAACAGTTATTCAGAAAGGGAGGTCAATACAAACCTAACGTCAAGCTGACTGAAAAGTTCGTATTTATTACATTCTTTAATGATGTTCAATGAACACAAAATTGTTACCATGGAAACTAGGTTAACAAAGGTGTTATATGTGCTACTTCCAAGGTACAGACAAGGCTCCTGCTTCTACCAGTAAAGTCTGTCAGAAGAGAGGATGACTTTTCCATGTTTTCATGGGTCAAACAACAGCTATCTGAAAATCTACAGTCCAGTAATTCGAAGTTTGCCTGATGCCACTCAGCTAGGACACCATTTTTCTCAGCTCCTTCCTTTTTAAGTAATCAGTATGAATTTAGGATACTCTTAGCTGAAGACTCTTCAGGAAACACTGGAATTGAATATAACAGGAAACCAAATCTACTGAATCAATTATTTTCTATTGCTTTGCTGTAGGCTATTTTAGAACAGAAAAGATATGATTTGGCCATTCAAAATGTAGTTCATCACTTTCGTTAGATGTTTAGAAAATGGAACATTCTGCGTTTTAGGGGTTTGATTATGAACYTACTCCAGTTGTAAAGAGATATATTTCCATGGAGCGTGCTCCTGAATTCCATCTGGAGTTTACAACAGAAAATTTATTCTTAGTAGAATATAATTCCTATTATATTCAATTCCTATTATATTCTTCCTAGAATTATATTAAAGTAAATATCATGGAGAGAGAGAGGAGGCCATTGACAGTCAAGATTGAAAGATTTTCTCAGGTACTCCAGCACCAGCAGTGGCCACAAGACAGAAACAGTGGCAAGATCATCTATTGTACCAAAATGAGTGCAGCCCTGCAGGAAGTCTGAAGAGGCAGGGGTCTGATAAATGCAAGTCATGTAGGTATTGCCATGCCCAAGAGTGGACTGCCTCAGAAAGGCCAGCTTGCTGAAGAGAGCCCTGAAGACACAAATTTGAAAGACCTGATACACAGACAACAAGGAGAGATTGAAGGATGTGTAGTTGTTTAGTCAAAGAAGAGAGCATGGAGGAGTGACATGAGAAGGGTCTTCAAATATTTAAGGATAGCTGTAAGCAGGAAGTGAATATTGGTTGGGTGTTTGTTTTGTTTTGCTTTGTTTTTGTGAGGAGTACAAGAAGTAATGGGTTTAAATTACACATCACGAGATTTAGATTTGGCATTAGGGGTGGGATTCATCTAACTGAATGTAAACATTACCATGTAAATACCCCCACCTAGGCTTCCTACATATCAGTGGAAAGGAATAGCCACTTACTGAGCACAGCTCATCTCATCCTAAAATAGACATTTAAAAGAATGCTTTTACAATACCTTGTGCTTCTCATCCAAAACAATGCAAGCCTGCTTCCTCCACACAGTGTATCCAAAGTGGTTCCTGCTCTCACATCCCTAAATCTTAAAGTTGGAGAATCTGCAGTGTTTGTGGGACTCTGCGCCAGAGGCTGCTAACCCCACTTGTCCTCATTTGCTAAGATAAAGAGCAGATCCATGAGTAGGGTGAACTGCTACATCCAAATAGTGCTATAACCACAGGCCTGTATTTAGCAGTTGTAGCACATCACTGTGAGATCTAATGGATACATTAGAAAGGCTGCACATGTATGCAAAATATAAATGTCCCTGCTTCCTGCCATCATGTGCTGGAAATCAGCTCTGGGTCATGCATCCTATGGATCTTTTCAGGAGGACAAGGGGGGAATAGAAAGAAGGAATGCCACCTTGGTGAAAGACAGGAGTTTTCTCCTGCAATTCAAATGGGCTGCATGGCACAGATGTCTGTGCTACATCATTGTTTTGGAGATCTGGGGAATTAGTGTGTGATGACCACGTTTTATATAATACCATCAAAATTATAGCTTAGGCTGTCAGAGGGTAATAAATTAAAACACTGCATCACACAAAGTAATACCTTCTTTCCACAATACTGAGTTCTGTTCTACAAACACACACATACACATACATATGTCTGCTCCATGTTTCTTTTCCTTTGATAACCTCTGTATCAAAAGTGCAGGCATGCTTGCAGTGGCCAATGGCAAACAGTAATAAAGGTGCACATTTGTACATCATTGTTGCCTTTAGAGAAAAAACTAAATTGCAACAGCTGTGCCATGAGGAAAGAAAAAATCTCTCTAGCTACAGCAGATGGAAATTACTGCACTGTGCACACTTCTGTTCTAAACCACAGAACGCCAAAAGGCTAAAGGTTGGTTTTAAGGATCTCTTGATGAAGTATAATGGAGTATATTACCCAAGAAAGTCCCATCTCTTAGCACATTTTATTTGCAGAAACAATCTGACTGTTGAGCCACATGTAAGCCACCCTGCCTTTGAGACTCTGGCAAGCTTCTGTATATTTTATCAGATCAATCAATAACTACCAACAAAAGGAACAAAGAAATAGGCAGGGTCAGTACACAGAAATCAGGTCAGCACATTGGTGCTTGTAAAACATGGTAAACATACATTACAACACCAGCACAGGCATTAAATCAATACATGAGAAGATGAGGTGTTATCAGGAGGCAGGCAGGTATAGATATCTTCTAGCTTAATTGCATTTCTGTACCTCTGTAAGCTGTTAGAGGTAAGTAAACATGCTAGTGTAGAGGTTTAATGACAACTTACTCTAGTGCTTCTGTAACACTTTCCATCTTCAGAGTGCAACCCATCTGAGACATGTAGGTAAATATTACCCCTGCTCTACAGCTGACTTATTTATAAGCTATCAGCAGGCACATTACACTAGCAGGCTACAGGGACTAATTTATAGCACAGCCATGGGCAGGTCCTTGATGTGTCTACTCCTCGGAGTAATTTCATACAGTCACTAGTCCTTCTTCAGCTTGTGGATGGAGCCTGATTTCTTTGTCATCCAGCTCCTGGGGTGGAAGGATAACAGACATCTGTCTGTAGGAGCCTATCAGCTTACTCTCCCACAGATTTCATGGTCAGAGCTGTCTGCCA
Organism: Apteryx rowi; assembly: GCF_003343035.1. NCBI lineage: Eukaryota > Metazoa > Chordata > Aves > Apterygiformes > Apterygidae > Apteryx > Apteryx rowi. The sequence goes on along the minus strand of NW_020450958.1, from coordinate 55,797 downwards.
GATAGCTGTCTCCCAGCTATCTCCCCTGCCACGAGCTACTTACTTCTCAGGCCTGGTCTGTCAGGCCAGTTTGTCTCCTGGCTTCTTAACAATTGCTAGGGACAATGGAGGGCACTTTATTTTATCTTTGGAAGAGCTCTCTCTTATCTGCCTGAGAAACACAAGTCCTGACCTCATTTTCCCTAGTGTAATTCAGGAGAAGCTACACTGAAACACTAGGGTTACAGCATTAGGGCCAGACTGGTTATAAGAAGAGACTCAATTCCTTACTATTTATTGATCACTAGGAGGATCTGGTTCTAATGGTGTTATAAAGAGTCACTCAGAGAAGAAAGGCATTTCATTAAAGAGAGAAATATTTGGCGTGGATTGTTCTAGAGGCTAAGAGACTGCATATTAAATAATTTATGGCCCATTTAACACCTTTTCTGGTAGGCTAAAAGCATTGTAACACACTTAAACACCTATCATTTCCTAACTTGCTATAAACAATTTAGGAGTGGGTCTTTAAAGACAAATAGGTGATACTTTCCAATCACAGGCTTATTGGCCTGACTGTTCTCACTGTCTTGGGGCTGGGATGCAGTTGGTGGTAGGTGAGGTAGGTAAGGTAGGTAAGGCCTTCAGCATGGATCGCCCACAGAGTGTCCCACGCGGGACAGTGCTGCAGGAGCCTGGCTGAGTGAAGCAGGAAGCAGTTGGCAGGCCACAGCGGGACATGGCTCTGCTCCCAGGGAGGGAAGAGCTACAACTGTGATTTGGTCTTCAAGCTACAACACACATATTGAGATAATAAAACTGATTTGGGTAAGTATTTAGCCTGGATGTACTCAGATGTTAATGGTGCTTTATGCCACTGTGCATTAATGGGATGGTTGGTGAATGTGCATTTTTGCTCCATTTCTGCTACTTAACTTGCCACTGAGTCATTTTTGTTTATCTTACAGGCCAGTACTTGACAGCATAATTAGACAGTGTGATTATATCATAAATCACACTGCTATTAAAGCAAACCCCTGATTCTGTAGAACAAACATAGATGTGCCCTGTAAATGCCTGCATGTCTGTGAGTCTTCATGTTCCCTGAGGGTACAGGTTATATTCACTCCCATTCCTCTCTGGTGCACTTTATTCTACAAGACTCTCTTATTTTAGCTTCAAAAGCCTACCTAAACTTTTTGTTTGCTCCTTTTAACATAGTCAATTATTCACATCCAAAATGAATCATTATGACGAGTCATTCTGAGGTTGCACAAAGAAAAGCTATTTGCACTAAAGGAAAAAATCCTTCCATGTCTCCCATCTGAAAAACGTATTTGATTCCCAGAGTCAAGTCAGGGGCATGGTAAGGCCAGGAAGACCAGGAATCTTTCCAAAAGATAAGGAAGGTTGAGATCAGAGATAGAGCAAGACCAGGTAAAATGGTAGGGAACAAAATCCTGGAATGGAAGAGCAAACGCAGGAGCAGAACCAAAGAGCAGGAGACTGAACCAATGGCCAGGAGCAAAGATCTGCAGCGTAACAGCAGCCCAGAACCACGCTGAGGAGCCGAGCGATGCCAGCCTCATTGGGCTGAGAGGGCAGCCCAACATCCCGCAGGGGACAGCCTGCAGCCTGCTGACCGACTACAGCTCACCCGCCTGGGACCCACAGGTTGAGCTCTGAAAGACCCGGGTGTTTTGGCTAGTCAAATTCTTTTGGAGAAACATGAGTGATGAGTCAGTCAGAGACAGCCAGGCAGACCAGCAAAGCAATGGCGTCGTGCCTATTACACTGCACTGCAGTACGTGAGCTGCCAGAGTACATTATAGTTGAAAATTGAGTGGAATTAATCAGTAGCTGTGAGCAAGTATGATACCAAACGGCTCCTGTGGCCATGACCTTAGATGTTGACTTGTGTCTGCAACATGTCAGGATGGGCTAGCTGAATATTAYGTTTGTAAAAAGAGGTAATCATGCTAGCATTTGCAAAGTCTGTAGTAAAATTGCACGCTGTCTGGAACCTCTCTAAGTGTTGGTCAGAAAGTAGTTCTGTCTGAATCTTGTTACTATTTAGATATTGCATAATTCATCACAAAGACCCAAGTTTCATTAAAACTGCCTCCAATTCTTATTCATACACATGCTTTTATTATACATCTCATAAGCTTTTGCATTTATTTTTTACATTTGTTAATATGCAGATGGTTATCTGATTACAACTTTGACCTTTAAGACAAGTCATAGCCTGGTTTTGTAAATGCCATTTTCTGTATGTTATACACATAAGTATAACCGTATTAGACACAATGACTGGCTCTTAATGACATGAAGCATAAATACCCATGTACAGAGACTATAACCAAATGCACTGCTGAATTAAAATACCAGCCATGTTAGCGCTAATCACTCAGACCTTTGGTCATAAGCAACTCTCACACAACAGTATTATATCCAGAGTTAAGTTGCAATGTTGGCCAGGGATGGATTATTCTGTGAAAAGAATGGTGGTAGTTAGGTTATTTTTTCTTCATCTTCTAACAAGAGCTCAGAGAAAAGAAAATTCAAGATATGCAATGAAATACACATGATGTGAATATACCCCTATTCAAAAACATTGCACATGGCATATTCTGATATATGGGTCAGGGAAAAGAGGAAACCTTCAGAGCTGTGGTGAGGATTAGAAGCCAACCAGTCAGTGGTGAAAAATATAATTAGGGAAGGAAGTGTGAAATCTTGAAAATGCAAGAAGCCTGGATTATTCAAACTGACAATGCCAACACAAATGCCCTTCAGCCATTACATTTGGATTCCATTTGCACAGCACCTTAAGGTGCAAACAACTGCAGAAAATTTTATTCCATCCAGCACAAGAAATGCTGCTTCAAAAACTCTGGCTGCCAAGAGTAGCTAACACACTGAAAGCAGTGACTTTGTTAAATTACCTTGTTTTAGTGATTAATATTCATTAAACCCCTAAGGAGCTCCCTGGGCAGCTACCTTCAAAAGTGAAGAAAGGCAAAGGTGAAGAAAGCATTACTATAGTACTTTGAAACTGGAGCCATTCAGATTAGCTCTAACTGCCTCTTTAGACCAGTCCAAAATAATGGTGATTTTGCCTTTTCTTTCTGAAACAGTGCTCATCCAAAGAGCCATACCCGCACAACTGTGATGTGGTAACTCTCACCAACAAGCAGTTACAAGAAACGGAAAGGAAAACGGCTGCTCAGATTTGCCCCAGCTGTTTGCTTTGGGCACACGTGCCCACAGCTGCCAGGTTCTGCCTCCGAAGGTGGCACAGGTGATACCTTGCAGTGGCCATAGTGCTCGCTGTCCCCAGCCTGCTGGCCTGCCCTGCCTTAGAGGCTTCCCCCTCCTCTCTACAGCAGAGACGGCTCTGCTCTTTCAGCTTGATATGGTAAGCTGGCATGTATTTCAGTGCTGTGTGGTAAGTCAGTGCATGGTATTTATGGAAAGCTGGGCTGCTGTGTGCTACTTTCCATTAGGAGCTTTCTTCCTGCAATCTCTTCTTTCAGTTCTCTGAAGTAACTCAAAATCAAAAAAAATTCACCCCCCCCCCAAAAGTAACATAGAAACTTACACCCCCAACACATTTATTTAAATCCATTAAATTCTAAGAACAGCAAAAGTTTAATTTAAAAACAGAGGAATAGATAGAGCCTCCTTTCCTTATGCTTTGTCCAGACTCTGATTGCTCGGTGCTTTGTTACTGGTGAACAGAGATAAATTTCTTAAAATCTTTGCAAAAGACATTGACTTAATTCTTTTCTGAAGGCATATGTTTCCCTCCTTTATAACAGGCAGTCTAAGGAAACCTTGAGCACTCTCTGTTCATGTGCTAACTCCAGGCCTAGAAGGATTGTATTGCCTGCAGCAAGTTTTTGCTGAATTGCTCACATATTACATTACTTCCTAGATAACCACAACTATAAGAGTTCCAAGCGAAAACAGGCAGGATGGCAGCTGTAGAAAAATAAAGGCAGGAAAATGAAAATGATCCAAGGCAGAAAACATTTTGGACTTTTTTAACTCTAATACTCAAGCCAAGCTCATAGGTAAGTAAAGTATGCTTGTATCATTGAGGAACTCAGAACAGTATTTTGAAAATATTTGATGTGTACTGTCATCAGTAATTGGTTTTATTGTGGATCCGGGATTGAATGAAATCAGGAAATAGCTAAGCACAGCTATTATTTGCCAAGTAATATCAGGCACAATATGCTTGGGAACTTGCTGTGAATGCTTTCTGTTGCTCCTAGTCAGCCTGCAGTCCTTAACACTGAAGATTTTGGTATTTTAAATATATTACAGAAATATATTAATTCTTTCATGTTTTCCAGCTTACCAGCTCTCTGAATTTGTCAGAATGATTTAACTGGGTTTTTAAAAACAGTTTTCTGGTGAGAAACATCACTAATTCCTACATTATTCATTGTGATATGTTTTTATATATAACAGAAGAAAGACAGCAAGAGAGAAAATTTGATAGCCAAGAAGATACTAAAAATAGAGCAGTTTCAGTTGAATCATACATAATTTGATTAAATTAATTAGGAAATTTTTAAAAAGTGATCATATTCCTGGCACTATGGTAAAAGACCTTCCAGTCATATAGTTACACTGCGGCTGGTCTCATTGCAATCAGCAGGAGCTATATGCACAGATATGGTTCTTGTTTTTGTTTTTAAAGAACTGGTTCATTCAGAGTTAATGCTTCAGGGTTTTTGTTTTTCTTACACTGGTAAAGTCACTGATTTCTGTTCCACTGTGTTCTGCACACTTAGGAAAACAGATTAGCCAATGTTGTTTTCTTTCTGCACTTCACATGTGGGAGGAGAGTAAATCCCTATGACCCATTCCACCCACGGTACTTCAGTTAGCACTGGGCAGCAGCATTATCATTCCCACTGTCTGAATTCAGGGAACTCAAAATTGTCACAGGAACGAAACATTCCAGATGTAGGAGGGAAATGAGAGTTGTCTTCTTCTGTCTTAACTCAGCATGGGCTGGTGCCTGTAAGTGCTATGACGGCAATCTCATGGGGAGAGGATATGAGTCCCCATTTCAGAACTGGAGATAAATGTGACATTTGGGAGAAAGGGGTTTGTCATGGGCAATCCACTCTCACACCAGAGTAGTTAGAGCAAAGCCTATGGAGTTAAATTTAAGTGCATGGCAAAGGAGATTACCCAAGGTAGTATCTACAACAATTCCTAGTCAAACTCTGAAAAAAAAATAAAAGGAAACCAAATAGACCTGGAAAACTCTGAGTATACATTAAAGACATCAGTACGTAGCTATTTTACTGCACAGACACTCCTGAATAGTTCAGTTAAAGATATTTTCAGCTCAAAATGACTTTCAGGTTAGATCCTCATTCATTGCCCAGATTGCTAATGTGGTGGCCCTTTGCTGCACCATCTGGAGTTAGAATGGACAGCTGCCTGCTTCCCACACCACGGCATGGGGGGAAGTCCCAGCTGTGTCTGGAATGCCCTGTGGGCAAGTGCTGCCAGCCACCTGGGGGAGCAAGAAGAGCAAGAGGTTGGCTGGCAGTTGTCCACTCCAGAAGTTCGTCAGTACAGTCATACTATTTTTTATGAGAAACTGCTATTTGCATGGGCCTGCTGTAAATTTATTCAGAGTAATATCCACTGTAACAGTGCTCCCAGGATAGAGAGAAAGGTCATATATGGCTGGTGAACAGCGAAGAAGCATAAAGCCTCTGTCTTTATGTTCCTAGCCCCCGGATGATACTACAACTAGACAGTGTGGATTGGTGCACTACAGGAAATTCCCATCTTGGAGAAGGGATGGGGTATTGCAAGGCTGCGCTGGACATACAATGAGGTAAACATCATAGGACCTGCCCCAGAAGTGGGTTTCACTGGGTTAAGAAAAGGATGAGTCCCTACTTTGTTAAATGTTTTACATGTCCTGGAGGAAATGAAAAAATTTGAAGAATTCATAGTAAGTATTGCCTGAAGAAAGTAGTTTCCAGTTTCCATTTAGGAGCAACTACATTGCTGGCATAATTAGGCACAGCTCATATTCCCCAGAGAAATTGTGTGGAAACAAGTAGTACAAGAAAAGAAATGAAATAGCCCCATGATTAAATCTCCACCAGCTACCTCCACACCAATTTTTTCATGTAATCACCTCCTAAAAAGTATTTCTTACACCTTGGGGGATTCTTCCATATACTTTGGATTAATGAGAATCTCTTCTAGTAACATTCATCACTTAGTAATGATTTGTTTTTAATATATCAGCTCACAGCACCACCTTTCAATGGGAAAAGCATTTCCAGAGTACAGCTATTGCCTGGCTAAATTCTGGCCAAAATTGTGTGGAATATCTTAATTTAACAATGTAAGGCTCAAGCCTTACCCTTCAGTGAGAAAAAGAGCAGAGAAGGAATAAAATCATGTTCATGTTTTGCATTTTTATTGTGCTTCGTATGCTCAAAATGCCATATGAGATTTAGCTCATTAATCCTTTCACTACCAGTATGAGAAAGATAAATATTATTTCCTCTGCAACTAGAGAAGCAGAGACACAGACAGACATGTTGTTTTCAGAAGGCTTAAGCACTCACAGGCTCCAGCATGAACTGTATGTGTTTATTATCTTATAAAACTAGAGCTGCAGTGAGTTGTCCTGACCATTGAGTCACTTACTAATGAAGCCAGAATGCTACCTGAAAAATCACATGGGCCACTCTGCTTGTACAATTCCTGTATGTGCCATCTTCCAGGCAAAGGCCTTTGATTTCTGCAGAATTTGAGTTATAATTGAAAAGAAGTGCTTTTGACCCTGCAGTTAGCTGGATACACAGAGTGTAACTTGACCAGCTGCTCCCTTCCTAAGTGAGAAGCCTGCTTCCCTGGCTGTGCCGAGCTTCCCTGAGGTGTGAGACAACTACCTTGGGTAGAGCAGAGAGGCAGCGAGACGCACCACGTCGCTGCAATAAGGCTGTGTGGGAAATGCGGTGTGTCAGGGCTCCCACACTTCACCAGAAAGGGTTTGGGGCAGGCACATGAGTGGAGGCCTATATAGAGACAAGACCTTGAGGAATTCAGGTAGAAGGAAACTCTTCAAATGGGTCCACTTGTCATTTACCAGAAGACACAATAACTTGGGGCCCCGGATGAGTGTCTGGGATAGAAGTGTAGAAGGAGTCCCACTAGCTGGTGAGAGAGGAGAGACAATTTCTCACTTGGATTTTGCCATGAACACAAGCTTTCCTGTTGGTCTTTGGCTTGAAGGTGTCAAAGGCCAAAGACATGAGAGTTATAGTTTGAATGTGTGGGAAGGAGAGTGAAAAAGCAGAGGAAACAGATAGAACAATTTCTTTATAGCTTGGCAATAAAAGATGTATTTCTGGGAAAGAGAGGTGAGAAACATGAAGCAAGAAAATGTCAAGAAAGATAAAAACATTTTAGAGAGAAGGGAAGATGGAGACTATAAGGGGAAGCAAATCTTAAGAATGACAAATTTTCAATGACAAAAGAAAAAGTGGAGTGAAACTTAGCAGACAATGAAGACAGGAACAAGAAAGGAAGATTAAGTAAGTAGCCTTTAAATTATATGAATGAGAAAATATTAGCAATATATATCAGTATGCTGTAAACAGAATACCAGCATGTAATCTTGTCAACAGCAGTGGTCCAGACTGGGAAATACACTCACACCAGCATTATTTCATCATTACTACTTTTTGGCTTAATTAATACAATTCTGATAAACATTATTGTGCTGGACAATGAGAAACATGTATATTTGACATGGATCAAAGCAGATTCAATGGAAGAAACATATACATTCAATAAGGACAACTTTTAGCATGTTTTCTTTACAACCTCACAGAATGTCTGAAGCAAAATTAGATTGGATAGTATATACAAAAGAGTGCCTTGCCATTTTCTTGATTGTTTTCCAGCAATATGTAGAGTGATTTCTTTTCTCTTTTTACTTAGGGTATGGTGGCCCCATTCCTAATTTTTCTCAGTCCTCCCATTTCTTTCCAAGCTCTTATTTTCTTTCTCCACCACTTCTGCCATTTTGGGGGCCAAAATCACAGTCAGTTATTCAGGCAACACACTGAAAATTTTGCCTGAAGTATGGAATCAAGTTCTTAATTCATCTCATGTCAGCTCTCTTTTTCTCTCTTCATCACTGTTTTTTTACATAGCTGATATTTCTCAACTTATTTGTAGAATGTGATGGCACATTTACTCTCTTTCTTTTATGCTTTTTCTATTTCTCTGTTGCTTTTATTCTTCAATGTTCTTCTTCTGTATCTTCATTTTAACCACTTCATGTTGCTTAGCAACACCCCGAATGACACCAACAAGGTAAGGTCCCAGTGCTTCTAGCAAATCTCACCTAACAGTGAACAAAAACATAAATCAGCTTCACACTCCCAATGACTTCATTTCCTCAGAACAATGTTAATCTAGAATTCCTGTTTCCTTAATCAGATCTTTTTCTACGAAAGCTAAGTACATGTCAAATACAGAGAACCACACAGAGTCCAGTAGGATAGTTGGATCTTCCAGTTTTGCTCTGACATCAGTAACCTGTTGAGATAACAAGAAAGCTAAAATAAGAGATTATGTTTTAGGTCCTGCCTTTGCCAACATTCAGGTGCAGAGCCTCCTCTGATTGCTATAGAGATGATCAAACGGCTACACACAGTTATGAATCCACTTTATAAAGGTCTGGATTGTGAGATTTGATTTGGCCACAACTCTAATTAAACACAATCCAGATATTTCTAGTAAACATCTCTAATATCCCAGATTTTACAACAGACTTCTCCCTTGACATAATAGAACAGAAAGAGAACAAATTGGATAAACTATATTTCTTTTTATTTCTTATTTGCAATTGTTTTGAACAACTTACTTAATCAACATTATTATGAAGGAAGGGCAAGAAATGTAGTTCCTTACCAGTCACAAATTGTTATTGATCCTAMATCATGGAAAAGAACTCAATAATTAAAATATTGCTACACATCACACAAAAAACAGCAGGAATTAGTCAAAAAACATGCTGACTTTTTTTCCCACAAAATCACTTTTTCAAGAGTAAAACTCTCAAGTATAGTTTCAATCTTGGTTAAAATGTTCTATTTTTGAAGGAAAAATGAAAAACTTTCTTTTGTTTTGAAATATGCTTTTAAAATTTAACCAAAATATTTGTTTTTCTCTTTTGAAATCTGAATATTTTGAATTTTTATTAACATTTTCCCAGAATCATTAAAAACTTTTCATGGAAAATCAATACCTTTCCCTGAACTATGTTGAAAAATTAATTTATTCAATAAAATTATATGAAAAATAACTGGCACTTTCAAACTAGCTTCAGAAAGAAGCTGATTTCCAAACTAGCAAGTCCCAGCACTGGACTGAGAAATGCTGGCTTTGGATTTATAACCTATGTGTATAAAAAACAGAGAGGAACAACAATGCACTAGCTACTATTATATCTGGATATATATCTTGGAAATAGATTCTGTGATCTTTAGTCATACAAAACGTCCATTAACTTAACTATTTGATTTCACTGGGCTTTTGTTTAGCTCCTGGCATCATATAACGTTAGCCCTAGAGACAGTTTTATTCAGCACGCTGTGGTCACACTGAGTAATACTTCCTCACCCAAGTAAGGCATTGAATKTTTTTTTAGGGCCTTGTTCAGTAGCCCTTACTCATACTGAGTAATATTTACTGCACTGAGAGTACTGTTGTACATATTAATCATGGAAAGCACTGATGAACTGAGCCCTGAAAAAAAAAGAACTCACACGTTTATCTGAGTAGGGCAGTTTTGCCCCACATATCCGTGTACCTCTTGACATACAAAAATCTGCTCTCGATTACTGATAACCTATTGAACTTTAGTATACTTGCAGAGTATACAATTATTGTTGTGCTGTATATTTTTATTATGGGAATCAGTATGGCACCAAGGAACAGCAAAACTGTATTCATGCTCAAACTACCTTTAAAGACAGTATAATCATCTATGCTAAAACAGCTTTTAAAGACAGTGTACTCATCTGTATACTTTTGCTTCTTATAAATCTATAAAGCACAACTAAGCAAATATGTGAGAGAGATCCAATTCTGAGGTCTGAGTATGGAACAAAAAATGTATCAGTCTAACACCAGCATACCAGCCTAGTACCTTCTAATGCTGGAGAGAATTTTTGGTTCTCTGGAGAAAATTTTTGATTCTTGGAATGAAAAAGAATCTGTAATACAGCTGAAGTATATAAAAAGAAAATGGAAAAAATACTTCTGTTTTTAAGTATSCCTAGCTTTCCAACAAACACATGTACATAAATAAAGTCAGGATAACTTACCGGGAAACACAATTAAAAAAATAGTTAGCAAAGGAAAACCAGTATTATTTATCACCCAGAAAGTTAACGCTTTTAACTTTCTGTTATACACAAGTCCTCATGCATATATATATATTTATATATATGCCCTCCCTGAATATATGAAGGATTGTATATGGATGATCAATCTCCTCTCATGCTGCCCCTGCTAACAACTGGTTTTAAAAATAAATCCAAATGAACAGAATTGGCTTAGAATCACCCCCAGTAAGGAAACAACAAAATTTCACTGCTAGTGAAAGAGAAAATAAACAGACACTTTAGTGTTTGAACTTGGAGTCTAAAACTAGCTGGTGCAGAGATGTATCATTTTGCATGGCTCTGGGCTTGACTCTCCTGAGTTTAATTCAGAGAAATTCCCACTGACACTGGTAGAAGTTGTGCATGAAAGGATACCGCTTTTTGTTACTAAAAATTATTGGTTAGTAAGAGTTATCGTAGCACCTAGAGCAATGGGAGCAGAGTTTCTGATGTTAAGAGCAGATGCAGGAGGGACTGAGGAAAGCTCATGGTCAGTATAAAGCATTTCCACCACGACCACTCCAGCCTGTGAAAGCTGGCAGTTACTTCACCATTAACTCAGGCCAAGCATGATTAGAAAATCCAGAATACATGAGTCTGCCAAACTTTGCAACTGTATTCTTTACAGGACAAACCCTGCTGCCATCTCACCAAAGCCCCAGGGTTCAGGGAGATAGGTCGTTAGACTGGGAGGCTCGAGGCTAAACCTTGTACTTGGGGTAATCTCTGCGCCCTGCACTGTGCCTTAAAGTCCTCCTCAAGGGGCAGAAATGCGAGCTGTCCTCTCACTATGAAGGGAACATGCTCACCCCTAATGATCACTGAAATCTAAGGAAACATCTTCCCTATCTAGGAAGTGCTCTTTGCACTTTGTCTCCGAGACTTGTACTCCCTGAGCACATTTCTGTTTTTTGTATTCCGGAGCTGGCTTGCCCCTTTGGGTTTTTTTATGCCATCCCTGTTTTTTTAAGTATTCTACATTTTAACAGATTTTTAATAGTTGCTCTACTTACAAGCCTTTTTATAGAAAACCTGTAAGCAAATCCCTCTCTTCTATCACACTTTTTAAGTGAAGCAGCAAAATACTGCATACGTGGCAGTGCCTATTCATGACATTTGTATTCAAGCCAATGTTGGTAGACATTAGAAGACACATCCRTGAACCATTTTGTACCAGCTTTAGTGTTTTGGGCAGGAGTCAGTAAGAAGTGCAAATGAAAGCTCTTTAGTAACTGAATTTGCTTGTTTCAGATAGTAACTTAAGTCTCTTGCTTGTTTTGATACAATTCAGGAGAAATCAGTGGCACGTCACTGGTAAAACTAGCGTAAGCAAGAAAAAGAATCCAATTGTAAGCTTTAAGCTTAAATTTAAGCCTAGGCACAGGCTTGCTAGATCAAAGCAAGTACTCTGTACCATACATTACAAAGCCAGCAAAATTTCCAAAAAAGTTGCTAGCTCTCTGCSTAAAATATCTTGTTAACAAGAAATGCTTTCCTGGCATAGGCGCTCTTCCACAGGCTCTTTATTTCATATGCAGAACATTTATCTTTGGGGAGGGTGTTAACATTAGCTTTATGTTCTCTCGGTAGCCTTGCCTTTCAGTGTGAAGAGGCTTATCTGTCACACAGGGCACATCAAGCAAATAATTGCTTTCGAACATGTCTCACTTCTGCACAAAAGAATTCTTACAAGGCAGAAATGACAATACGTTTCTCACATCAAGGAAAGCAAAGCAGGACTCCATACATTAACTATACAGGGGAACATGCCCTTCAGATCAATAGGTCAAATGAACATTTCTCAGGGTGACTGGCTCCTCTATTTTCTAAAAACAAAACTACTGCAATGTTTATTCAAGTGACACGGCCACTAAGGTCAATGGGAGATTCAGTGGCTGTAGAGATAGTTCAGTAAGATGTACGATTTTAAAATCCTGGTTTATTTCTGCTGCTAGTCTGTTTCTCTCTGCATTATTTGGCTTTCTTCCAGATAGCACACACATACAGCATGCATTTGTTTTATTTTGTCCCGAATTAAAAACAAAAAAAGAAAAAAAAACTTGACCTACCTAATTCCTAATGGAATTTAATCCTTCCAGACTTTTCATCCACTCATTTCCATCAAATGTAGGGAAGAAAACAACATTACAAATACATCAAATAAGCCCCGAAGAGAGTTCATGTGTTCCTAACATATTAAATACATTGATATTAAGAAAGGAATGAGCATTCTTCTTGCAAATCTTTCTCACTCAGCTCACATTTTGGTTTTAGTAACTTCAGCTGGACTAATCATGTCTAAGGCAAGTGATACAGCTTTTTATAAGGCTAAAGAGTTGGAAGTATACAACAAATGGTATTTCAGACAATGCAACTGTCTGTTCAAACAAGAAAGTAGAAATCTTGCAAATTTTTGTTTCTTGCACACTTGCAAAGTGGCAGCTTGATCTAGTTCCGGACCTGCAATTCCTCCCTTCTTGCCACGCCAAAGCCTTTCCATGAACAACCCTGCAGACTGGTAGATGAAGAGAGGCACAATATCACTAAGCCTTCAACAAGTATATTGCATCTGAGTTGGTTTTGAGGAACATGCTTTTGTGTAAGTCAGGGACTCGCTACCACACTACTTTTAAGGTATCTCCAAGAGCGGGCCTGATACTCCCAGGTCTGCAACCACCCGACCTCACACAGACGCGAGAGCCACAGCTGGCAGAGCTGTGCTAACTAAATCCCCTCGGAGCATCGCCAGCACGGACCGGTTCTCCATCCCATCCCGCCCCGATGTCGGTGGCATTTCGTGTTACACCTAAAYGTACTGCAAGGAAACGACAAACACCGTTCAGAGAGGGTTTGGCATGCCCATTTCCACGAACGACCCAGGGAACATGGTCTTGTGGGGGAAGACAGGCTTCACGGCCGGTTTGCAGGCAGGGAAGTTGGCTAAACCCTTCACTCCACCCTGGCGGAAACAGACCCACAAAAGGCTAAGGTGGCTCCAGAAAGAAAACCTCTGTATTAAAAGCCAAAAAACGCAGAGCTACAATAATAAATACACACTATCTCAGCTGGTAAATACAGTGTAAAATGTTCATTAAAGTTCAACTTCAGCAATAACAATATATGTACTGTTTCAGTTCTTAATCCTGCCAAAAAAGACTTCTCCTTTCGTAAATAAAAAAAAAAAAACCGTTCAAACTGTATTCATATACAAAAAGCTACTCTGACTACAACCAATGCGATTGACCCGGGGGGGGGGTCTTCCTGCGTTGATTTTTTGGGGCTTTTGTCTTTTTTACTAAAACGTTCATTTAAAACGGGTAATAAAGATATAAAAGGAGCACACAGGATCTGGTCGTTTCCGG
>NW_020450958.1:0-41805 GCF_003343035.1 Apteryx rowi | reverse complement strand
GGCACACCTTTGACACGCTTTAAACAAGAAAAACACGGCACGGGCAGCGCTACAGAGTCCAGTYTGGCGGGCGGCGGCCGCCCGCGTCCCTTCACACCACACGACGAAGAAGAGGGTCCCCAGTAGAAGCCGCGGCGGGCTACTTGGCGGCGGCGGCGGAGGCGGGGGTGCTCCTGCGCTGCTCCATGCCGTTGGGCAGGAAGCCGGCGATGATGGGCACCGGCCAGATGAGGGCGGCCACGCTCCACACAATGATGACCAGAGTCATGAAACACGCCACCAGGGTGGACTCGATGGGCTTGCGGTTCATCCGCCAGCCCGGCTCGCCCTTCAGCTCCTCCAGGCTGAAATCCAGGCAGCAGAAATTCAGCGGCTCCCCTTGCAGCCAGTACTGGCCGGGCTCCGCCGCCGGCGGGTAGGTGAGCGAGGAGGAGGCGGCGGCGGCCTGGGGCGCGGCGCCCCGGAGGCGCCCGACCCGCCGGCCCCGTACCCAGCTGCAGCCCACGCAGAGGCGCAAGTCCTGCTGGGCGCCGCCGGCCGCCAGCCCCAGGTGCTCGATGAGCAGCGGCGGCCCCACGCGGTGGAAGGCAGCGGAGAAGAAGGCCCGCCCGTGGCTGTTGGTGGAGAAGAGCAGGAGGTCGCACTGGATGCCCAGCGGGCGGCTCCAGCGCACCAGCAGCGAGCTCAGCATCTGCCGCTGCACGCTGATATTGCAGTGCGGGTCCTCGGCGGCCTGCGGCTGGGGCCGCTGCTGCTGCTGCCCGGAGGAGGTGGGAGCGGAGGGGGAAGGCTCTTGGCTAGGGGCAGCCGGCGTGCCCGGGCTGGTGGTGCCGCCTTCCTCCTTGCTTGTTGCCCCTTCGAGGTCCATCTCGAGGCTGGCCAAGGAGCTGGAGGAGGAGTTGACGGGGGGCAAGAAGAGCTCTTGCTCCTGCTCCTCCTGCCCGCTGGCAGCCGCCGCGGGGCTCCAGCCCTGGCAGGGTGGCAGGCAGGCGGCCAGCAGTGCCGGGAGGAGCAGCGGCAGCATGGCATTGACTTAGAGCCGGAGAGGAGGGAGAGGAGGAGGAAGGGGAGGCTGCATGGCGCTGCCGGCTGCCATCTGGGAAGAAGCAGCACACTGCTCTCGCCGAGAGAGCGAGAGAAAGGGAAGGAGGGTGGGGGCAGGCGAGGGGGTGGGAGCGGGGCTGGGGCTGCCGCGGCGGCGAGGCGAGAGAGCCGGGAGCCTCGGTGACGGCAGCGGCTCCCCCTCCCCGCCTCCTCCGCCCCCGGCCCGGCCGCTCCCCCGGCGGGAGGAGCCCTGCCGCTGCGCGGTGAGCAGCCCGGAGCCCTCTCCCCGCGGCGGGGCAGCTGCCCTGCCTCGGCGGGCGGTGGCTCCTCGCCCCGAGACGCCGCGGACAGCGGCGGCCCCAGCCGCTCGGGCCGGGACCGCTTTCCCCCGCTGCGCCGGCTCCTCCCGCCTCGCCCGCAGGGGGAGCCGAGGCCCCGCCGCTGTCCCCGCCGCAGGGCCGAGGGCTGCCGGGGCGGTGGGTGCCCGAGGGCGCCCCGTCGCGGGGGGCGGCGGGGGCGGGCGCCTCAGGCTGGCAGCGCCGCGGCGGGCAGCCCCGGGGGGGCGGGGGGAGGCGCCTTCGCGCCTCTCTTGGCCGAGAGGGCCGCGGTGGGGCGGCCGGCGCGGCGGCAGCTGCCGCGCAAGTTGCCTTTCGCTGCCTCGTGAGGCAGCAGGCTGGCGGCGGGGAGCGCTTTCCCGCAGCCTCCTCGGGTTGGGGGGTGGGGGGGGGAGCAGAAGGGAAGATCATCTAGGAATCGACTTCTCACAATTTCTTTTCGACTTCATAGGGGGAAAAATAAAGGCACAGGGCAGGGGAGAAAGACACACCGAAGGAAGGGGTTTTGCAGTGCCGGGCACTGTGCGGTGGCAGGGCCCTGCCCGTGTGTGCTCTGGAAGAGTGGGCTCAGTCCCAGGAGCTGCTGCAGGCAGGGGTCTGCAGCCTGGCCTGGACTGAGGCAAGCTCTTGGGAATGATACATACCCATGGTCAGGTGTCAGGGGACAGTCAGTCTCTACAGAAAAGGTTTAAACAGGGAAATTTGATTACAAGGAGCATAAACCTTCCAATTGTGCTAGCTGTGAGATTTATGTGAATTTTCAAAAGGCTGCTTTATAATCAAGCAGATACCCCAGGTTTTTTCATGACCCTGTGATGGCTATGGTATTACTCTTGACACAGCTTGAGGCTTGCTGTGCTGCAGCCTGACACACAGTGCCTTGGGAGGGACAGAATCGATAGGACAAAGGACACAGATGATGAATGTTTCTTAGCCTTTACCTTGGTCGGAGGGTGGGATGTAGTTACATTTCCCTGGCAAGCATTCAGACTGTGATTCATTCTTTTGCCTTTGCAGCCCTCTTTTGACAAATACACCCACAAAAGGGAGATATGAATACAAAATCTAGGCTTTCCCAAGAATACGGGACAGTTTACGTAAAAGATAGAACTGAACTCCACAAGACGCTCCTTTGAGGTTGGCATTGGTCCCATGTCAGAGTCACAACAAAGCCACACATGCACATTCTCACTTGGGAGAATGAGTTATTGCAATATTACTCCAAATTATTTCAGCTGAGTGAGGGTAGAGAATGAAGGTAGGGAGTGAATTTTAGATTTGCTGTAATTCAATATGAAGGAAGGTAATGAACTGGGTTTCTCTCAGAAGTCTTGCCTAAGTATGTCATGATAAAACCCAGAGTTGCTTGCCTCCATTCAAGAGAGATCTGAGCAAAATGGACTTTTATTTGGGCCCAAATTAGTCCAAAGGGTATTATCTACCAGATGTTTAGTTTGGCTTATTACAGAGAAACAGGCCTGATGAAATGTTCAAAGCAAGCTGTCCGGTTCCATAGTTCTGGGTTTTTGCTCAAATGCTACGGTACAGTGAATACAATTTTCACTTCTGTTTCCACCCACAGTCCCAAGGACTGTAAGTTTTTCTGTTGTAATGTGTTTGTGGATCTGATGAAGAGAGGGATAGTGTGTAGCAAATAATGCTAAAACGCTGTGACCACTCGTGTACAAATTACATTCTATTGAGATCTTGGCACAAAGGACTGGAGATGAAATGAAACGTCATAAATAAGATTAGCTCCTGAACACCGTGGCAATATGTGGGTGGCAAACGTTCTCAGGGAGAGCTTCAGTTCTCTTGGTCTGAACTCCCAGCACACAGCCGAATGCAGTCAGAGATATTTTTAAAGAAGTTTGGGGTAGGAAGATTGAGCTAACTTTTTTTTCCTGAAAAGAAAGATAACTTGCCATAGGAATGTTAAATGCATTTAGTATCATTGAAACTACCAAAGCAAAGAATTAATAGGGGACAATTTATGTGAGGGTGGAGAGGCTGTGAGTGCCTTACATCTATTCCTCTTCATCAAGGAATAATTGAGCAAGTGGGTACAAGAAGAAGAAAGTATGTTAGATCATTGGTTGATAGCCACTGTTCAGCCACTTTACAGATATTTCATTGATAGGTCTATCAGATGTAATTAATCTCTGCATGGAGTCAGTCATACACAGAGTACCAGTACAAGGGTCCATTCTGTGGTTTTCACGTATAAATCTCAAGTGTAATTTTATGGATGAGGAGGCTGAAGCCTAAAGAAATCAGAAGATGGTCAAAGGTGACTGACAAGTCAGAGGCAGATCAAGATGTAGATTTTGGAGGTTTGATTCTGTAGATTTAACTGGAACTACAGTATGCACTGTAGGTCACAGTAGCATTTGTTAGTGTGGTAGAGGAGGTGTGAAGTGGGCTATAATGATAAAATTTTAGAAGGGAATAATGAAGTAACAAGAGAGTAGGAGTTTTGTGAGACAGTGCAGAGTTGTTTGGAAAATGAAGACTAATAGTAAAGGACAATCAGAAGCTTTGAGAATCGCTTTAATGACATTTCTACTGAAGTACTGCTTGTGAAATACTTTAAATAAGATGAAATCAAAAATAAGTATTTCTTCCCAGGTGCCATTAAAATTGCATCTCATTAGGATGTTGTTTTAGAACCTGAAGTCTCATTGCAGCTAGAGGAAATTGACCTTAAGCAGGTATAGATTCCAGAAGCAAATCAATAATTGCATTCAAGTCAAAAGCTTGTGATCCTCAGCCAAACATATGCCAATTTACACTGAGGAAAGGGAACTTTTCTTCATGAAGAATGCCCTTTTGAGGTTGTCATTTCTGAAAAGAATTGTGTGTGGGAGAGAAGACAGGAAGGCAACAGACCAAAGGGTTGGATACACATCTGTAACATTACAGAGATACTTTAATATGGAAAGAATCTACTTTCAGTTACCAAAACATAAGACTTTAGGAGCAAGTAGGTGCAGCAGTGCATTACCGATCTCTGTGAAAGTGGCAGGTAAATAAGGAGAATTTCACAGTCAACAGCTGAAGAGGGAGGCAGGGTCAGGAGAAGTTGGTACTTGACTCCTCTCAAAAAAGAGCAGCTTCAGTTCTGTGAAAGGAGCAGGATCCAGTCATCCTGGGGATTGTTCTGAGAGAGCTACTTATTCCCAGCTGAGAAAAAAAGTGTTTGTGTGATATAATTTAGAAGGGCTTGCTAATTCACATCAGATGTGGGGGAAGAATCTCAGAGACAAAGTGAGCTCATCTTGTAATGGCTGTGAAATATACTCTTTGAACAGTGGTTGATAATCAGTAGTTTGCTGGTTGAGCGGGGAGCTGAGAGATATTTTCTTATTGCCCATTGAGGTGCTACTTTGATTGGGAGCACAGTGTATCAGAACCTTCACTTGCTGCCTTCTCACTTGGTATTCTTGTAGATTTGTAAGAAATTATTTGTGATGGAACAGTTAAAGGCCACTGAAGCCCCTGGATGGATAATACGTGTGAGGGAAACTGGTTTGACAAAGCAGCTTGTTACTACTTTTGTCAGAAAGATTTATCTGCAGAAAACAGATCATGCACTGTGCAGAACAAGCCAGGGCTTTGTACCACACTTTATATGAGTATCAGTAGGCCAGACAAAGGGAACAGCCAGTTGGCAAACAGGCTGAGAACAAGGGTATAATCTCTCCAGAAGCCAACACATCCAATCTCAACAAAGACGCTAAACTCATCATTTGACATGCATTTCTATCAGCAGCAGTTTTCCTCATTTGCCTCCACACTACCATCTCAGCTGTACAAACACAGATGTCCCTGAAGCCATAAAATGACCTGTGTCAAAGAGCTGGGGCAGATAACAATGCTGTTCTAAAGTGTATCTGATATACATGCTACTTGTCATTAAAATATCATAAACTTTTTTTAACCCCAATCAGTTCCCTTACCGAGATCACCACACACCCCTGCAAAAAGCTGTAGCTGTGTAACTGAAGGAGAAAGACAAGATGGCAGGGAAAGTAAGAAGGTAGTTGGAGCAGTGAGGGCTTAACTTGGACTATTTTAGCCAGCATGTGTCAAAACATGCTTTAGTGGGGCTCTCACTGTTTGCAGGCCACACAGTGGTTGTGGACCGAGAGAAGACAACTGCTATCAGGAATCCAAAATGAGTAGTAGTGAAAAAGTTAGCAAGGTCGATTGCCTTTATAGTCTAATCCAGCTGCAAATACATTTACTAGAAATCAGGAAAGCATTGTTCAGAACATCAGGTGGTGTCAATAAGATAGAGGGATTGCAGGATGAGGTCTTTTGTAAGCTTTGAGCGGTACCTAGGAGCTCAAGTCCAGAACTGTGTTAGAATACGTGTTAAACTAGCACAAACTAAAAAGACTGCTTAAAATCTAAAGGTAAGTGTGAAATATATGCAGAGAATGCTAGAATGAATGTATTAATAGTATTAAACTTCCATAGCTTTTTTTTGTAGCTTTATATTTATGTATATATTTATGTATGCTTTATAGGTTAAGGCTTTCAGCCCAAGTTAGGTCAAAAAGAAAGGACAAGGGAAGAACAATCAGTGGAAATGGGTATAGGAGAGAAGTGGTCCAAAGAACAGACTTTTCACCTCCACAGCTGAAGGTAATCTCAGGACAAGACCAGACTGATGAGGTAATCACAAAATAGAAAAATTATACTATAGTTTGGTTAGATCTAGTCTGCCTACAAGGAGTGACAAATGCAGTATTTTTTATCGAGTTTATACTAACGCAGGTTTTTAAGATGAGTTTTGCCCTGAATTAGTGTTCCACTAGGACTGGACTCGTGCTCTTGCCTAGGTTCCCACTTAGAGGTTGAAGGAGACCCTCGCTTCCTCACACCTGAACTTCCAAAGTTTAGGCAAAATTTAGCCCTAGACTATAGTTGTGACTATATTTATTTTTGCTTGTAACTATCAATTCTTGTTCATTTTAAATGTTATTGCTGGGAGCCTGTGTATAAATCTAGCATCTTACGTCTGTTATTTATTTCACCAGTAAACCTATCTGGTGTAGGAGCTTGGGGTGAAACTGGCAAATTTAGTGTATGTCTGTAAAGATAATGAATCCAAATGAAATGATCTGTGCAGACAGACTTGAGAGACCTGTAACCTCAGGCATTTTTAAGACACCTCAGATATGGTTTCAGGGTAATATAACAGCTTTGTTACCACCAGAATGTACACCTGCAAGACTAGGAACTACTTTCTGCCAGGCTGCTAAAGCCTATTGGAGGGTGATTTTCGCTGGGTGTCAAGTTTTGTGCATTCATGAGGCACAAACCTGTACCCTCCCATTAGGTACAAACATCTGAATGACCCCCTATGGTTCTGGACAAACTCTGACATGTCACAGTCTTTCTTGAAGAGATGTTAACTAAAGCAGTAGTTGTTTAGTGTTGATGCTGCAAGGGTATTAGGCATGCAAGAGCATTTAACATGGTTATATATAACGTTCTGCAAAATATTTGTACATAAAATAGCATTTCTTAATGACTATTTTATGAGTTTGTCTTCAGAAAATCTAAACATTCACTGTAACAATACACTGAAAAATAGCTCCCTGGAAAGCATTTAGTTCTTCAAATACATTGAGTGTTTCCCAGCTTTGTCTGAACATGGCCCCAGGGCTTGCCTATATTATTATTTATCACTCTACAGGCAAGGGAGACAGGTGCAGAAGTCTGGTATTTGTCTGTACTAAGGAGACGTGGGTTTAGCACTCCTATGAGCTTCTAATATCGCTTAAGTCTCTCTGTGGCTTTAATACCCAGCTATAAAATACAAAACCCTGCTTCTCTAGGAAGTTACAGGGTGCTTGGACTGTGGTGCACTCCTGTTGTCCAGTTCTACAGGAGAGAAAGACTAAGTACTTCACAGGTCAGTAAAAGGTTGTATTGCCTTTGCACAGAAGACACACAAACACAAAACAGTATGAATGACCATCTGTGTCCCAAAGAACTTTTCCAGAAAACAAGTGGGCAAGATAAGAAGCAGAGCCCAAAAGAGAGGGTGTGGTGTGGCCCTGTGCTAAGGTCACAACTCAGATGGCAGGACTGGGATGAGGCAGGACTGAATCATGAAGGGCTTTGAAAGTGAGAACAAGGAGTTTGCATTTGGAGCACTGGAAGAGGAGAAATGACAGAGGACTGTGGAAAACGCAGAGTGATGTGCCCAAATGAATGAACTTGAGACAGTTCCAAGGTGGTCTGGCCAGAGAGGAGATTACAACAGGGAAGATGCACAGGCCTTGGTGAAGAGTTTCGGCAGAGCGATCTGAGAGGAATTGTAATATAGTGGAGATGCTGCATGAGACAAATCAGTGAGATTTAAGGCACAGCAGTGTCAATATCATTGGTAAACATTAGCAATAAAAGCTGAGCTGCCTGCTCTGCGGACTGCATCCATACCTGAGATTGGAGCTCTTGGAGCTTATTTCTGCCTGCTGGTGTGCACAAGCAGAGGCTGTTGTGTCTTCAGGCAGTGCTCAGGTAGCAGTTCTGGTAGTCTGCATGCCTCTCTTGGCAACCCTTGCCTGCTGTCCCTCCTCCTKTCAGACACTTTTGCTGCGTATCTAAGTGGGACAGCCCATCCATGTGCCTCAGTGAGTCCGCAGAACTGCAGTAACTCTCTGGTCACATCAGTGGGGCTGAGTTGTTCAAGCTGATACAACCAGCCTGATGCCTACCTGCTCCGTGACCTGGGAAGCAGTCCTACCATGCCAAAGAGAAGGTGGTTGCGTTTCCCATTCTGCTGATCAGGCCAGCATCAGAATTTGCAAAACAACAGACAGTTTGAATTTAAATTGGCAGATCCAAAAAAACTGTCAGCTGTATCTGGGTTAGATAAGATCCAGAGTTAAAAGGAAACAAAACATGTTCTTCATTTCTAGGGGACTCACCAGTTCACACTACTAATTTTCCCAGCAACGGCCACAGTCAATAGGACATTGCATCAATTGTCTGTACAATAACGAGGAGCTGACAAACGCAGCACCTGGGCCAGGTTTTGATCTCTGTTACACCTTTGTTAACCTGGAGTAACTTCATGGAAGTCAAGGGAATCAGAGCTTCAGTTTCCAAGTTGCAGTGCACCCTTGTCCTAATTGAGCAAAGTTAGTATATGAACAAGGCCACTGATTGCTTTCAGCAGGAGCATCGCACTCATCAGTGCTTTCCTGTATGATGCCAAGGACTGATGTGGGGTTACACAAGTATAAATGAATGTGGATTTCAGCCCTTAAACTTGATGCATGGAACAAGCAGCAGAGCACACAGCCTCTTCAGAAACAAAGATTTTCTATTTTCATGCAAATGTTCCCAATGTTCTAAAGCAGAAGGAAATGCTTAGAAAATACATGCTGTACGAACAGCTTGCTCTCTAACAGATTGATTTTCAGTCAGCATTACCTACTCTTTCCATGGGCTAATAACCACAAAGCAAGTAAAAGTATAACTTCTGATGTTATGTGCATGGTTCTTCCCTGGTTTAAGGCATGCCTGCGTTTTACTATATCTTGGCTTGATTCTGCAAATTAAAGAGGGCTACATATCAGCCCTAAGTTGTGTATCTTAAATTAGTCTGTGGGATCTCTTCCACAAGCTATTGCGTCAAATGTTACTGTTTCTAATATTATATGTGAAACCGTCACCCATGTCATTGCATTTGTTCTTGGTCCTTTTTACTATGTCACTGTGGAGCACACAGARCTGACAACTGCCTTTTTACCTTCTTGGAAAGACTGGTAGGCGGTAGTCTGTCATAACCATATTCAGACTCAGATCTTCTTTGAGTTCTAGCTATGAATGAAGCTTTTGTTTCTCTTCTCTCCTATAGCCATATGCTATGGTATATCCAGACTAACCCTGCAGCAGTCCACAAACTGCACTGGTAGAAATGCCATGGTTCCCTGGTTCCCAGACTCTGGCATACACTTCCCAACCCCTACAGGAAGACTCAGTTATGAGAAGGTGACAATAGGCATGTCTGTGCTTTTGGTCACATCCATTGTAGCTAGATAAACCACAGAGGTAAAAATAGGATTTAAAAATAGTCCCCTGTATTCTTATTGCAAGTCAGTAAAACTTAATTAGTCTCTGTGGGATTTCCGTGTGCAATGACAGTCAGGGATGCTGACACCAGTGGACCACTAGAATAAAGAGGATAATCTGATGGAGAGATTATAGTATTTTAATCAGCTTAATGCCTTACAAGAACATTGTTGCTATTGTATTGTCTGCCTGTCTGAATACTGAATTAGCTTTTATCCCTGCCATAAAATACTCRCTGGCTACATTTTCCTCCTCATGCCAGATCAATAGTGAATACAGGCAGGTTAGATCAGAATCTGTTTTTCCAGCTTTACTAAATATATTTAGATGCAATGCCAGAGGAGAAAGGAGCATCATGCTCTCTCAATGCAGGGAAGCAGCTTGCTCGGAAGTCTGCAGGATTACATGAATTTCCTGTTTTAGGTCTTCTTTTTCCTTTCCTTTTTAACTTTTGTTCCTGCTTTTGCTGTTTGATTTTGCTTTGTATCTCTTGACACCGATGTCTGCTGATACACATATTCCTGCCTACAGTTAATCAAACAGTTGGCTTCTCTGTGTTACAAAGTGATAGATGCTAATCCATTGATCATGGCTTGTTTTGTGGTTTCTTTGAATGGATGTCAGAGCCTTGAGTTTTATGTACAGCACCATATAATATATAAAATATAATAATAAACTTTTCAAGAAAACTTCATTAATCTTGGACTTCCATTGCTGTTTTCTACCTCCGTCAGTTATTATCCCAATACAGTTTTTGTTTTCCRCTGCCCTGATGTCAAATCTTTGCTCATAGGGCACGACATTGACTCACATGCTTAGAGGTTACGAAACTTTCCTTAGGCTGCATGAATTTTCTACCTGCAGTATCTGAGCCAGTACTGCCAGTCGTCCTCTAATGTCTACCCGCCTGTTCCAAAATAGTGTAACTGGGACTCCAAGTTAGATGTCTCTCACTCTGTAAAATGATGAGTATAGTCTAGTTTAATTTACTGCCAGTGACTCCACTTAAATAGAAACACTGGATGGCTGGTCTCAGGACAAGGAGCATAGTTTCAGCTTAGGGACATTTTTATCTCACTTCTATCCTCCCTGCTTCTAGCCCACAAATAGGAAGAGAGGTTTGGTATGTTGATGGTGGTTATGGTGGTTAAGAAGGAAGCCTGAGAAATGTTGAGTGAAGGTAGTTGCTTGTTTTACCAGTAATTGCATTAAGGAGGAATACAGAGCTTACTGTCACATGTTAACCAAAGAAATAAAAAATATCAAGATATTTGTGTCATACAGGAAAAATCACATTATTAGGGCAAAATTAGGAAGAAGGATGGAACATGAGCCTTACTCAGTTTGCCAAAATTTAGGGTTTTGCATGCTCCAGGAGGTGGGTAGTAGACTCTCCAGCTGTTCTCCCTGTTGTCAAGCACACCAGCAGCTGGTTTTCTCTAGAGGTTTTACAAATGCTAATGCTATTTTTGTTTCATAATGTTATACCCTTGAGCACATGTAAGGAACAAAAATGAGTTTAATAAACAGGACTCATTGAAGCTCTGCTGATCAGTGAAGATGAATATGGTTAATTATTTAGTATTATTTTATTATTCAAAGTACTGTCTTTAGCATCAAACATTTAGAAGACATTTTCCAAAGATTTGTCCAGTGAAAAAAGCTAATGATTTAACTTAAACAAAATTCCTCATCTAACTCAAATCTGAGGCTTAACTGACACAGAAGAACTTGTGACAGTCCTTTGTACTAGAAGGAAATTTGACATGAGAGCAGAACTGGAATTTCTTCTGTCACTACTGACAACAAAGAGAAGCTTGAGGTATCCTTCAGCATGCTTGAAAATGGCATCTTAAAGATGGTGTCCAAAAATGGTTTCAAGGCAGTGGAGCTTCTTTAGTGAAAAATCTTWCTTACTTACTATAATCAGAGTTGACCTGGACCTGGGCCTCTTCCACAAGCAATTTTGACATTAAATAAATTAATATAAAATCATACTGAAGTAGAACTGAAAAGTAAAATTCCTTGGGAAATTAAAATTCTAAAGAAATTTGTTTCCAAGCTATTATTGTATGAATTTCAAAGAGTTGGCTTAATACTATCATGTCAATAACAAGAACTCCTTTGTGCCACTGTATTATTTTATCAATTTTTTTTCAGATTTTACATCAAATTAATGTCTCAAATTTCACATAACTGCAAAATTGTTTTGTATATTATCTAATATTATTTAACATTAAATACAGAATATATATGAAAGCCAATATCAAACAATAATATCAAAAGTGGTTGCATTTTATTAAAATATGCGTTTCTACAAGATCACAACAAAACTAAAAGGGTGAGAGGGTTGTGTCATTGAAAACTGAACTGGAAAGTGACGATTTCTTACAGAATAGTTTGATCTCCACAAAACCCCATTTGTGCCAACTTTACAGACTATGCCTTTGGCACATTTACACACCTCACACTGCCCTGATTACTAACATTGTTAGAAAAATCCTTTGTAGAGATTTTACTCTCAGTCACTCACAGATGCTCAGATTCTTCCAGCCCTCCTAATACACTTTTTCCAGTGTGCCAAGGCTACAAAGGGATATGGATATGAACGCTAAACAATTGATTCAGAAGGCCAGATTTTCCTCTTAATCCAGGATTTACACCAACATCACCTTGTTGCTTTTGACAGCATTGCTTCTGATGAAGGCATATGAGAGTGGAGATTCTTGAGACCATAAATTTGATTGCAGTGTGGCCAGGCACCTGCTGAAATAAAGGTGTTCTCTGCGATCTCAGTAGTAATGTATTGGGCCAGGTTTTTCAGTTACAATAAACTGCTTTTGATGTCAAATCCACTGAATCACAGACAGTATTTGCTGCTGAATCCCACAGGGATTGTAAGCGCTGAATGAACTGCTCCAGGAGCTCAGCACTGAGGAAGATCATTGTTTGCATAGATGGTATAACTCTAGAGCTACTGCATCTGCATCCACCCAGCTCACTGCAAATGAGATCCAAAAGGCACTAGAAAAGCTCATGTATGATAACTCTGGCTGTGCTCTTCTATATATGCATATGTATGTCCTGTTAATGATCAATACTGGTTATGGAGCACTGTCAGGAAATTATGCGAGGTGGTTCAATCCATCACAGATATTCTTTTGTTCATGAGAAACCTTCTCTTTTGTTTTCCTATGTAATTTTCTATAAAAGTCAGACTCAGACATGCACCAGGCAATGTTCAAGTCCATTATAACCACAGAGCTCTGAAAAGGGAGGTATTTGCTGGCCCTCCATATTCGGTGCCCAGCATGGTCTAGTGGATGGACCATCAGAATAGGCCCTGGAGTGAAACCTAATTCTTTGATTAATTTGCCATTTAACTGTGGACAAAACAAGACCTTGCTCTGCCAGTGCTTCCTCTAACTTTGCTCTGTGACTGCAGGCTCCTGGGAATGTCCTGAATTTTGCTGTATGTGAGTGTACGGAGTCACAGAACAGGTGAGGCTGGCAGGCACCTCTGGAGATCGTCTAGTCCAACGCCTGCTCAGAGCTGGTCAACGACAGGTTGTTCAGGGACTCATCCCACTGGATTTTGAATAGCTCCAAGGATGGAGACTCACAACCTCTCTGGGCAACCTGGTCCAGTGTTTGACCACCCTCATAGTAAAATAAGTTTTTTCCTATGTTTAAATGGAATTTCCTCTATAGCAATTTGTGCCCATTGATTCTTGTCCTTTCACTGGATACCACTGAGATACAACTCAGCAGATACCACTACAGCACCTGGTACTATAGGGACTGGTCCTGGTGGTGCCTGTAGGTGCCCCTATAGTCTAGAATATATAGAAGGGTAACAGGAGGAGTCACACAGGATCTCTGTCCCCAGCATTCCCAGAGGCTTCCAGTACTTCATTAAATGGAATAAACAATTCATTTAACACTGCAGACGCTGGTCAAAAGGGTGCTCAAGGGACTGATGGAGGGGAAACTGGGAATATCACTGCACAGGAGCAGGCATAGTGGGAGCCCCCTTGGTTTGTGCACTCCTCGTGTGCACCCAAAAGATGGGGAGGCAGGGACAGAGGGGCAGAGCTTGTCTCGGGTGCTGGAGCAAGGAYCCCCATGTGGGGCAGGACACTGTCTGCTGGAGCCTAGCAGCCCACTCTGGGTGCAGGGGGCCCCACAGGAGTACGTTGGCTCAGTAGTCCTTGCTCCCTCTCCTTTGCCTGAAGTTTGCCATACAGGTGAAATCGAGCCTTGTCAGGAACAGAAAAAATGATCCCGAGGGTTAGCAAAGTGCTCAGAGACCCTTTGGGAAGAAAAGTGCTACGTAAATAGGAGCTGATTCCTACAGGTTATTAATAGATGTATCTGCAAAAGTAATGTGCAAACTATAAAAGAAAGATCATTCTGAATTAAATTACCATATATTTTTTTTTCATTGTTGTCTCTTTTCAGGAGACCTGGATAATGCTGCTAACAACGACAGGTTGAATAAGAGACAGGGTTTGTGTGGGCCAGAGGTGGGATCACAGAAGGAGACTAATTATATCATTTTTAACCTTTGCATACATCTGGGCAGGATAAAAATGAATTATGCAACTGGCAACTGAGCTGTTATCCCAGTGGAGGCTGCAAATGGTTCCCAGGTCATCCAGAAACATGATCTAAGATGTCCCATTTCTTCTGGATCTAAATACTTTCCAAATCATTAAAGAAAACAGGTATTTTCTGCACCCTTCACCTATGGCTCATGTAATTATCCTAAGGGCAAACCAAAACAGACTTATTCTTACTTACTCTTACCTCAACAATGCAGAATATGAAGGGCAAGTACTGGAGTGGCATGGCAGAGCTAGGAGCAGCATTTTTCAAACGCAAAAAACTGCATTTAATCAGCTAAGGAAGATGATGTTTTTACAGTCACTCAGATGTGTCATTTGAGCACTTTATCAAGTGGCATTTATTGCACTTTCAATGCGTGTTGTGACCCAATGCTTTGTTCAAAGGACTGAGTCTCACATGAAGGAACGGAGGGGCCTTTAAGACCAGCATCCCCTAGCGAGGCAGCAGGTATCTGGCTGAAAAGGGGAAGAGCCTCTTTGCAGGCAGCAATTAGGAAGGGAGGAATCTGTTCCCATGAAATAAGAACTCTGTTCTCGCTGCTCTTTGACTTTTCTTCCCTAAAATTCAGTTCAAACCACAATTCAAGGTATGTGCTCTATTACTTACGTCTTATAGCTCTACTATTTTAAAGGATTTTGGCATGATTGGAGTTGTATCCCAAGAAAAGACTTTGGCCCTTCAGTTTTGATTTTTTTCCCGCCACTCTGCAGGGTCATCTGTGCCCTATGCCAAATTAAAACTGTCAGTAAAATACAAAGTGGTGGTTAGGAACAGAGCTCTTTATGTTACTCTGTAACACTTTAATCAATTAGCCCCTTTCCTGGCTGAGCTTATCAGAGTGAACTCTGGAGGCTGAATGAGGTGTTTTTGAGACTCTCAGCCCAAACTCTGCTTTAATTTTTTTTATTTGTTCCCTATCTCTATTTTTGTCCAGTGCATTACTTACTAGCTAGTGACCCATGGCACTGAAAGGCTTTAAAACTTTTGCAGCCTTAGTCAATTTACCTAATTTTGGCCTCTTCTTATTTTCACTCCTTGTTGTCTCAAGGAAGTAGTACGAATTATGTCAGTGTTTTRAAAAGAGGGCAGGGAATATGTAGTATTTGGTTATTGAATTTTCAGAGAGCTATTGATTTACAGAACCAAAAAGAGCAATATTTCACTGGAATAGCTRTGCCTGATGGAGTATAAAAGATTCTATTAGCTCAAATCTCCTTGTGGATAACCTGATACCTCAAAGATGAGTAAATGCCATTTCTTTGTCTTAAGTAGTGTAAAAAGCCAGAAAATGAAGTGGAAATACTGTGCTGATTAAGATGCAAGACAAAACTCTGTTCTTGGAAGGTCACATTGTGCTGAACTGAGATTTCCCCCACTCTAACCTCCTTTTAATCTGTGGCACCTTCTGTACTTAAAATCGAAAACTTGGGATTTTGTAGTTATTTAAACACTAAAGGCTAGATGATCTAATGCCACCTGAGTGACTGAATGCATCCTCACTAAGCTGCTAACCCACTTAAGCTGTAGTCTGTGCCAGTAAATGTTAAGAAGGCTGGGTCAGTTTTCCATAAGACATCCCAATAATACAGATCTGTTGATAATTTGGATATATTGTGTCAGAAACTTATGAATCCTGATGTCACCATTGCTTCTCCAGAGGTATCTGTTCTCCACTTGCTGAGATGGCCTTCAGAAGAGATTCCTTGCTGGAGCCTCCTCGGCGCTGATAAACGAATGTCTGCGACAGGGGGGAACAGTCTCCCGTACCGAAGCCTCCTGGATTTGGCCGTAAGTCACATATTTGTGTCCTCCTGGCATGTTTAGTATAGCAAACTGAATGTGAATGAAACTGCTGAGCTTTTTGAAGATTCAGCAGGTTAAATATTGTTTAATTGTCAGACCAAGCAATTGAATACAGTCCAATGCTGCACTCACTTGCGGCACCTCAGGAGATCAGAGGTGAGCTCAACATTTTAATTTCTGTTTCTTAAACCTCCATTGCACTGGTCCAACCAAGTTTCTTGAGAAACAGTGTCAGTCTTTGTAATTGGGACCATCTATAATAGCAATGTTCTGCTGGATGAGGATCCTGTCAGTCTCAAGAGATGGGAGGGCTTGTGGATGCGAGTGACTCCTCACAAAGTGAAGGGATTTGCAGGCATGTATTGCAGTGACTGAGTACATACATTCCTAGGCAAAAGAAGAACAAATGCAAAAAGCATTCTTTATTGCAAACATTATCACTATTGCCTAGGATGAGCAAACTTTGTCAGGTATAGTATAGGAAGAGGGAATCAATCTAAGAATATGTGTTGCGTCTTGAATGACCTGCAAAGTTCCCAGCAATTCTGCCCCACTCGAAAAAGGAGCTGTGACTGTTTGAATTATCTGCAAAGAAACAGATGATGGCAGCAAAGCAGATTTAGGTCAAAAATCACTGACAACTGTTTAAGGGATGAAGAAAGCTAAAATATATTAGGCATCCTTGAAAGAAAAAAATAGCAGTTGTTGCCTCATATGTTATTTAATTTCTTCAGGTGTCTTTTGGGTGACAGCATTGTTTGAGTCTATGAAACAAGCGCTCAAAGTGAGCAGGACTGTGCTCCCCCTTCTCTGTTCCCAAGCAGATGCCCACATTACCCAGAAATGTCATGTATAAGCAAAGAAAATCGCCTCCCCCCCCAAAAAAAAACCCTAACAAAATACATATATTGCACGCTGCTTGAATGGGGAGTTGCACTGAAATGAAATCACTAGGTGCTCCTTGCAGCACAGGTACAATCTCCCAAAGTGGCTAGTTTATCCCCAAGCCAGGTGTTGCTTTCTTTGCACAAGCCGACCTCCCTAAAGGACAGTTTAGACTGCCTGTAGGCATAAGGCCTTCGCTCCAGCCACAAGCAGAGCTGCAGAGCAGGAGGGGCTGGATGTATACGCAGGGAGAGGGGAGAAGCACAGCCTCGTCTCGTGGCAAGGGGTGGTTTGTGGGATAGTGCTGCTTCCTCCCAGCACCTGAAATGCCCACCGCAGCTAACCAACAATGAGCAAACTGAAGCAGCATTTCTTCTGAATGGGAGGTACAATCCTAAATTTCTCCTTAAAATAAATAAATAAATAAATAAAAATCCCGTTTACTGTTCCCAGTAAAGACATAGAAAACAATATGTAGACTAGGAGCACACAGCTCTCCTTTGAGAGAGAAAGACTTCTCAGTTCTGGGCACCAACATAACTACAGCCTTTGCACTTCAGCCCTCTTCCCAGGCAGCTTTTTTTAATTAAAGCTGTAATTTATCTCAAGGAAGGATCCAGAAAATATCTGGATCTCTTCTTTCCTTCATTATTCCTTTGCTCTAAGCAAGTGGATAATGAACTAGTCACATCAAAAAAGTGAGCTATTTTATTTGTTTTATTTTGGCGTTAGTTCAGATGGGCGGGGGGTCTCCTAGAAATGACAGAATAATTTGAGCTGGCTGACCTGGCAAGCTTGTTTTTCTGCAGCTATTTAGTTCTTAGGCAGAAGGGAAGACATCAGGAGCTTTGTGGCATTTAGTCAATATATGTTGAATGTTTCAAGAACTGGACGGAAAACATGGAAATGCGGCTGTGGCATGCGGAGTCAGCATGATGTTTGCTCCCTCCTTGCTGCAACAAGAGCTCCTTGTCAAAGCAGCAATGCTGTGTGGCACGTGTGTGCTCTGTGTGAGATGCTGAACAGGTTTCCTTTTTGAGCACCTTCCAGGAGACACGGGAAGCAGAAATACCTGTGTCTGTGCTGGACTCTTTCTCCATGCTTGGCTACTTCCCCACTGTTCAGGAGTAATTATCACCTCCACACAGCCCATTACGGTGCAGAGTTTTAAATCCAATCAAATTGTTCCCCTTGTCAAATTATTCCTAAACTTCCTAATCAGCTCTCACAAGCTAAATGAGTTCCTGTTGCCTCATTTTCTTTGATTGCTTTGCTGCTGCAGAGGGGTCAGATGGGAAAGGCTGGGGAGAGGGCAGGGGAGCTGAAGAGCCTCCTATGTCTCTGTCTGTCAAGAGGGAGTTATTCAAGGCCTGAGACTTGCAGGCTTTGGGCTGTGGCTGCTTCCCTCTTTGAGGAAGAGGGACTCATAAAAGGAGCAGGAAAACTGAAGGGGCTGAGGAGATGAGCAGTAAAGTAGCTCACACGACTGCCAGTTACTATATATGCTTGGCCTAGGTCTGTGCCTCTTCTGCCAGTGTGAGTCAGGTATGGCATCACCAGGCACCCTCATGTCACGCTGTCAGTGTGAGAGGAGGAAGACAATAATAGAGCATAACCCTATCCCCGCTGCAAATAAAAGACCTACATCTCTCTGGTAGCTGATTTCCGAGTAGTGTTTAAATACTTGCAGTCTCCTGCTGCGTTTCTGATGTTCTGCAGCTCCCACGAGTGAGCTCGGCTTTCAGTTTGTTGAGCCCACAGTCACAGCTCAGCCCTGGCCTGGCAGGGAGCTAGCGTGGGGTTTTCATAGCCACCAGCTCTGCAGAGCCAAGCCAGGCCTGTTGTGTGGGGTATCACAAAGCTGCAAAAAGGCTGTGGAGCTGCAGCAATACCTGAGCCCTCAGCAGAGAAGGGGGAGTGCATGGCAGCTCCGCTCAAGGATCGYGTGAGGCTTGACAGGTTGTGAGCAAAGGAAAGGGGATGGAAATAACCTCTGGTAGGGTGGAGGCTGTAACCTCATTCCAGATCTGCTTTGCTTGGAATTATTCTTGTAGCTAAGCTAGTTTGAAATGTGCTTCCTCAGAAACTCGTTTCAAGTTTAGGATGTGTTCATGCTCCAGATTTACAGAGAGTGGGGAGCTTTTCTGCTGATCTGAGTCTAGCATCGGGGGGACCAGCAGAATTTCTATGCAGGCAGATCTTTTAAGGAAAAACTGTACTAAGACTGTGCTGTTTTTACCGGTTAAAAAATTCTTGGTGTTATCTGAAAGCACGTGAAACTCAAGGGGGGGAGAGTAAACAGCAGGTGATATCTGTGATCAATTTAGTTACACTTTTTAGACTTGGGCACTTCTGAAACTGAAACTTCTCGTAAAGCTCATAAAGGGATGTGATCAAAGACATACAGATGATTCTAGGATTCTCACAAATGGCTTTATGAAGTCTCTACTTTTGGTCTTGGAATATGGGAAGAGCATGGGAAACCTAAGAAAATCTTCACTTTACTAAATTTAGTGTCAAACCTCCCATTCAGTTCAGGCTCTCATTCCCATTCTTCGATTATTTTTTTCCCAACTTCACTCCTAAACTTTCATCTACTTCTTCAGCAGGGAAACAATATGTATACCACACACAGAGTCAGATCTGGGCACCCCTGCTTGTACCTCATCTGAATCAGAAGTGATGAAATAGTCTAATTCTGAACATGCCTATATTTGAGCATTTATTTGTGGGCATAACTAGATTTTTCCTACACTGCAATTCTCCTGTTGTGTATTTACATCAAGCCATAGAGTTCACAGTAACACCATTAGACAAGTAACCGTAACAAGCGTCAGACCTGGAGCTGTTACAGTAACTGCACAGGATACAGCAAGGAAATCTCCCTATTTATAGTGGTAACACATGTTGAAATTCAACAGTGGATTAAAAAGAAAAAAAAAGCAAACAGAGAAAATAGAGGAATCCAATCTAAAGTTACATTGATTTTGGTTGAAGGGAAAATATGAAAGAACAGCAAATCAGTGGGAGAGGCTGTATAGACCTTGGTTTTGAATAAAGCATGTCAATAATTATGTAACATTCTTTTCTTTCCCTGAGTGAAGTATCATATTAGATGCTGCCCCTCTTTATTCAGAATCGATGGTGAAGTGAATGCAAGTTCTTTGTCTCTGTTCACAGACTGATGAGCAGCTTCATTCTGCAGATACTACAGGTACTGTTGACCTGGAGAAGAGGGTCATTACTGTCGGGAGGTCAAGCTGCAGCCAGCTGTATTGGGAGCTCTCAGTCTCCTTCTGCGCCAAGAAGGCCAATCCCCACGGTGGCTCCAGGCAGATGTTCTCCCCTAGCTCCAGCTGTGCCACCTAGCGACAGTATTGTTTCCGCTCAAGGCTTTCCCGGGGCTCTCAGCCACCTGCTGCCTGAAGGTATCTGTTCATCTGCTCACATCACTCCCTCATCTGTGTTGTGAATCACATTGACTCATATTCAGGCAGGTTATGATGATCCATCTCTTTTTTTTAATTATTATTTCCTGAAGCAGGTGAGGGAGCATTCACAAGGCCCCTTCTGCTAGCAGAGCTGTGGCAGCAGTAACCTCCAGCACAGATGTGATGACAGCAGCTGGGAATGGTACCATCTCCAGATGGTATAGCTGTTTGCAAAGTGAATGCCTGTATACTTACAAACAGATATATATATTTACAGCCTGTGTATTTCTCCTTTAGAATATAAATGACCTGCAGTCTACAGTGAGCAGGCTTGTCTCAGTTTCCTAATAAAGTGGTTGTTTCTGCCACAGTCAGAGGAAAACAATGATCCTTTTTCTAAAGAAGACCCCTTTAAAGTCACTCCACCATGACTATGTAGAAGAGTTAAGGGGCTTATTTTGTTTTTCTAACCAAAGACGAAGATCTTCCCCCACAATGTCTTTCTTACAGGATGTCTGAAGAATGAAAGGAGGATTGAGTTATTATTTTTAGCCTACCCATTTCCTCTGGCTGTGCTATGAATTGGAAACCTTCTTTTGTGATTTCAGTGTTGTAGGGTAGCTAGTTTTCTATAGTTCTCCAGAAGAAAGAGATTTATGGTTATGTTATATTACATGTTTATGACTATACTCAGGAAACTTGCATGACCCAGAATTGTTTGCCAATATTTAAAGGGATTTGCTGAACATTAAATGGATCCTTTTTACAATTCATGATGATTTTCTGCAGTCCAAATATTGCTTTTTATGAGCATTCATGCAATAAGACTTTTCTCTTTCTGTGTGCATAAACACTTATTTAGTGTACGTGTTGCTAATTACTTTGTTTTTACTCAGTCATTAAATAGTTAAGTTGGATGGATTCAGGAATATCTCATTTTACCATCAGATTAAGTTTTGCTTTTATTTTTGTTCTCAATTGTAAGAGTACCTGGAATATTTATTTTTGTCAGTACATTGGAACCAAAGTCAGTGTTACCTGATTTATAACATATCCTCGATATGTTCTGTTCCGTAAACAAAGGAATGCCTTTGCATCCTCTACCGCAGACAAATTATAGCACTTTTTGATTGTCTGTATTTGAAATATGTTCCTTAGCTCTAGCCCACATAGCCCACTAACGTAGGATGTTCAGTTCCACTGATCAAACTCCCATGTAGGTAGCTATGCCACAACAGTTCATCTGGTGCTTGTTTTTATAGAAAAAGCTTAATTTTGAACTTTAACAAATGACAAGTACAAATCTTTTCCTGTGCTTACTATCATTATCTGTGGCTTGCAATAGGAGAAACAACCAAGAAATGCCAAAAGCATGGAAAATTTGTTGGATGCCAAATGTATTACTGCCAAGAACCCAGGTATGTAAAACACAGACACTTGAATAGTCAAGGACATCAAAACTTTTCATAGCTTATGCAATAAACAAATTATTCTAGATGTTTGAATTTCTCTATTAATAAAATTTTAGATTGAGTAAAATGGTGTAAGAGATAAGAATGCTGTTGTTACTTAACAACTTTAGGACACATATTAGGATAAAAAAAGATATTATTATTGTGATAACAATGTGTAATATCCATATCTATATATGGAGATATGTGTATGTATATATATACACATATATCCTAATACAGAGAGAGAAGCTAATATTTGACAAGCTTTGGGGCATTTCATTCTTTTTCCATTCCTTTTCTAACAAACAGAAGTTTTCTTAAGATTCAGTCCAGCCCAGCTCCCCTGACATCTTTGTTAGAGGTCCAGTTCTTCAAAGGTATTTGGGCAACTTTGAGATCAATGGAAATTTGGTACCTAAAATATCACAGAGGAGCTGGGCATAAACTCCTCACAGAACATATGGAATGAGACCATGAGCTTTGCTTTAACTCCACTAAATTTGGTGGAATTCCACCATTTACAGATAGCGTAATTTGGTCTGACGACTATTTGTCATGGCTGGCAAAAAAAAAAAGGGGGAGGAGGGGAAAAAAAAGCAGACTGTGAGAGCAGAGTGTCCTGGAATGCAGAGAAAAGARGAAAAAAATCTTGGAGGATTGGAGAAAACTGAAGAAGGAATAGGAAGCAAGCCCAGACATGGTCAATGAAAATTTCCTACAAGGCCAAATTTGATATATAACAAAGTTTCAAATGTTAGCAAGTATTTTCAAGATGCTTTCAGCCATCACTGGTGTGTTGTCATGGGAAGAAAAAGGCGTTAGAGCATCAAAGGAAACAAGGAATGTAATGAAGAAAGAAATTAGAAGAGTAATTTGCATCTATTTGGTGGTATAATCTTTAGAGGCACTTTTGTTAATCAGCAGGTTTGGGCTGTACATATTAGAGTAGTGAAAGACTGGTGGAAGCCTCCAGAGACATTTCTAGGCAGCAATTTGGATGGCCACAGAACACATCTATATCCTCACAATTTATCAGTGAAATGAGTTATTTTTCCTTCATCACTTGAAATTTGACAGTCAAAAGAGAAAAAAGACCAGCATCTTGCAGGAGCCTGTATCTCTAAGCCAACATAACACTGAGAAGTTCACCTTTTCTTCCAGAACTTTTGATAAGATGAGGGTAATGGCATACTCCCTCTGTTCACTGGGGTGAGACTATATTTGAGGGTACCTAGTCTCAGCTGTGACTATTTGTTCTTTTCTTGTATTGTGTTTTTATTCCTATTTTTTATTTCAGCTTTGTGAGTGTTTAGAGGTCTAGATATCTGCTCTGAAGTAAATAAATAAAAAATATAAAAACGGACAGAGAGCGAAATTCCCTCCTCCACTGAAGTCAATGGAGACAGAACAGGAGCAAATTTAGCACTTTCTGGTATCATTTATTAGTTCACATGTCATTTGGATGGATTTTTATTTACCATTATCATCTGAAATTTTCCATAGGAAAAGCTGAGTGCTTAAATCTGTACATTTCATGAATACAAAAAGTCTTTGATTTTTAGGGTCTTCTGTACATGTATCAGTTCAGAAGCAGAGCTTTCAGTGAAACCTAATTTGTTTTTCTATCTACTTTTTTTTTTTAACCAAAGACAGAGAACTTTTCTTCCCTGTGCAGGGATTTTTCCAGTCAGAATTCTTTTTTCTGTCTGTTTTGCTTTTTATTTTCTTCATTTGGGACTTTCTCTGGTCCCTAGGTTCTCCCTTCCCCTGGGTTTATCTCCTACTTCAGCACAGGTCGTGCCCCAGGCTCTTTCTTTAGATAGATAATTGCCTGGACCCATTTCACCTGAACATGATACATCCTTCCAGGCCAATCTCTTATGCCTGTTGGAGTTAAATTGAGTCAGTAGGGTCTAAAATTATCCCTGAAGACAACTCCACTGAAGTAAATGCAGTGGATTTAACTCTGCATTTTCCTTATACTTCAAAGATTTTTTTTTTAATTTCAGCTTTAAAAAGCATATGAGTTTTCAAAATATATTTGAATTGAAAGTATGACCAGAAGAACTCTTTCATTCCCTTTGATTAATACCTATCCTTTTCACACAGCAGCTGTACCAAATACAAACACATTTTTTAATCAAAACAAGCAGACTGTTTTTACATATAACTCGCTTTCCCTCTCATTACTGATCTTTTGCTGTAACCATGGATCTATCTGTAATGCCAAGTTTTGTGTGTATTAAACTTTGTGTGGCTGAAAAATCTCTGAACAAACTTGCCTGCAAGTCTCAGATGAAGATCGTTCAAAGGATACTGCTGTAACAAAGAGGTATACGCAATTCCATAAATAAACCCTCCTAAGTGTAAATTGTGACTGTACCACTCTCCATATGAACACTCGAGGCTTTTCAGAAAGCTGCTTTTATGTAAGATTAGAGAGCTGTCTCCATGACATGATGCTTTGCTTCTCTTCACCATTAGTTGGGCGTTAGTTGTTCTGGCTGTAAATAGACAGGCACAGATGGTACCACGACTTGCCGAGCCTCCACACATCTTGTGCTGCAAGGATTTTTGTTATTCTTGTTATCTCTCTCACAGCTCCTACTCTTTTCGAACAGTTTGTTGAGGAGAAAAGGGAAGGCTAAAGAACAATCAGTCCTTTTCCGCACCAGGACTGCCAAAGGTTTTAGACAGCTCACCCGCGTTCATTTTGACTCCGTTCTGTGTTAGGGGAGCCCAGTCATGGGCTCTTCAACAAAGCACCGTTTTGGCCAGCATCACCAGGTGGAGGCAATGGGAAAGCAGAGCAGAAGCAGCTGCCCCAATGGCACCGAGCTGCAGCATTCGAACAGCACACGATCTAGGTCTCCGCATGTCCTCCCTCAGTGCCCTGTAGCTCTGATCACCGTGCTGAAAAAAGCCATAGCAGATGAAAGGGAATCTTATGTCTTGATAGACTGCCTTTGTGGACAGGAATTGGTGCTTGCAGGAAAAAGAGGCTGGAACAATTAGCGAAACTGAGTTTGGAGAGGGCATGAATAAGAAGGACATGACAGAGTTGTCCATTCCTCCCCCTGCAATTGCATGGCATGGAGAAGATAAATTGGGCAATTGTCTCTAGTCTTTTGTATAACACAAGAACAAGATATTAAGTGAAAGGCAACAAATTGAAATTGGATAAAAGGAAATCAATTTTACAAAGAGTACAATTAACCTATTACAATAATTACAGAGGCCAAGAATTTAGCAAGATTCTAAAAA
Source organism: Apteryx rowi (assembly GCF_003343035.1). NCBI lineage: Eukaryota > Metazoa > Chordata > Aves > Apterygiformes > Apterygidae > Apteryx > Apteryx rowi. Next base: position 16,863 of record NW_020450958.1, on the reverse strand, counting down.
GGATTAGACATTTATATAAATGATGAAAGTATGTGTTTAATATTTTCTTTATGTAYGCTTATAACCTTCTGTGTCTCTAGAGAAAGCAAGCTACTAGCATCTGGGTAAGCAGAAATCTCTCTTCCCTGCTAGCAGGCAATTATCATATTTTGTTTATTATTGAGTTTTTCACCACCTTTCTCTACAGTGTTGGGGAATGCAACCAGTCAGTGGCAAGATAGTGGTTCACCTGGCCCATGACAGCATTCTCTTATATGTAGCTTTTAACTAGAAGAAATCAGTAAAGGTTAGCCAATATGTTCATGAATAGCTCAGCTGGCTCATGGGACCTCAGATTGTTCATATAAACCTGTAACATTTTTTTTGAGACTAAGCTTTTTTAGATGCACTTATGCCAAAACAGTGGCCAGAGGGATAACCTCTGTAGATGCGGAGAACATCCACCTTTTTTTCCTGAAAAAGACATTGAAATAGCAGCAACGCAAGTTGGCTGTGGTGAAATGGAAGTCCAGTCTGCTGAGCCTTCATGGTCTGGGGACAGTTTCCTTCCTCATCATCTTCATCTTTTGCATGACCTCCAACTTGTCCACCAAAGTCCCTTAATGATATAACATGTCTTTATACAGGTCCTGCAGCTCTGGAGGCCTGTGGGGAAGCAAGAGCTGCATCAATGGGTGCCCAGGCAGCCACAGGCCCAATGCACAGGGTTCGTGCTGTGCCCTGTTCTGGGTCCTGGGCCAGGAAGGACTGGCAGTCTGGCCAGTGTTGCCCCTGGTGTCCTTCAGCCTGGGAGTTCAGCTCTGCACCCATAGGTGAGCCCACCTTGTCAGGTCCCTGGTGTCCTGAAGACCCCTTGCACCTCCTCCCACTGCCAGTCAAGCCTCTGTATCCTCAGGCCTCCACTACATCTCCCTTTGGTCTCCAGAAATGCTACTAATGCCCTCCTCCAAGATGCCACTGACCTCTTGTACAGCACCCAGACCCTCCTGCACCTCCCTGAAGCTGCCTAGCCTACAATAGCAAACATGGGAGTTCATCTACCTTTGTATTTATCATCCCATCACAGGTCCTATCTTTATCGAGACTGCAATATCTGGTAGCAGAGTATAGGCTTGTAGGAGAGGAGAGTGTGATGAAAATATTGCATAGAAGGAACATCACATCGCACCTCTTTTTTAATGATAGGATTGACTGAGAACAGCCCATCAAAAGGACTAGACACCTAAGTGACAGGTGAGTTTTTTTATAGTGGCAGTGTTTGAATAGGAAAAACCAAAATCATCTTAATATTGAATAGAAGCTGTGACTGCCATGAAGCAATCTATGACAATCTGAAGAGGAAGTAGTTGAAAGCATGAAAAGCCTGATGAGATTATAAATAATATTATATATCGCGTTACACCATGGTCAAGCAATTCATGTTTCCTCTGCTACTCAATATAGACTGCTGTCAGTTCACTACTTATCTGCTGCAGACTTTTAACTATCCCTTAGTTTCTCTGTATATGAGACAGTTTGGACACTGACAAGTAGAAATAGGATGTGTCTTGTTTCTCTGAGGATACCAACACATGTGGCAAATCTGGGCAAAATCATGACTGTGTGAATGGTTCAGGATTTTCTTCTGGGTACCAAGGAGAAAGACTAGGTCTGAGCATCCCAGACAAATAGTTTAGGAGATGCCAAAACAGTCTGGAAAAGGCAGCAGTAGATTCAGTTCTTCTTTGGGTGAGCAAAGGTGAAGACAAATAAATATGTAATTCACCTAACAAACAGAGTCAATGGAGGCAGCTTTATAGTCAACAGGGTGCTGTTCACTTACGCTGCCAGTGCATTTGTTCAGTCCTTTCTGCACTGGTTTTGTCGCTGCCTCTGCCCCAGTTGTAGATGGCAGGTTGCCCRGCACAGCCATTCCCAGGGGAACTCCCGGACGCCCCGGTGCAGAACGTGGGAAATGGTCGACTCCTCCGTTCTTGGTGGCTTCAAATCAAAACTAACTGCCTTCCCAGAACGTGTGCTTTAGCTGAATGCAAGTGAGGAGGATCAATACAGAGTAGCTGAGAGAGATTTAAGGATAGCAACATCCAGTCTAATCTAAAAGCAACCCCTAAAGCTCTGTGAGACTCTTAAATTAGGAATCATTTGCATTACTCTTGCTTACCTGTTTGTCCCATCAGCTCGTCACAGCTTGTCTGTCAGGGTTGATTTTGTTGGCCAAAAAGCCCGTCTTTCACTGTGCAGTACCATCACAGGCTGGGCCCCCAAAGATGTTAGCTTTGGAGGCTTTAATGGAAGTCTTTAATATTTCTGATTTCTTTCTGATTTCTGCCCCTGAACACTAGATTCTGCTGGTGGGTAGAGCCGGGCTTTAGAGCCAGGTACACAGCTACCACTTAAACCCTAAAGTTTCGCAACTGAAGGGAGCTGCTCTCAGTAGTTGCTAGGTAACTGTAACCTGCTCACAGCTGATGTGAGTGAGCAAGAGTATTTTGATGATGTCATGCTTCAGATTCATATTTCATTTCTTAAAAGACTTTTTTCTCTCAATTTCTACAAGAAGAGATGCATGGGGGAGTTCTTTAATAAGCTAGAACTTCCCTGCTCCACCATGCACATGCAGTCTAATGTCACTCTTGCAAAACATTGTGGTAAAGCAAAATTGACCAGGGCTGCTCAAAAAAATGTGATTTTAGAGGAGAACTTCTAGGCATTCAGGCCTCTTATCTCTTCTAGACACTGATTCAAGGACTAGCTCCTTGGAAACAGAGACATCTACTTGATCAGCTACTGCAGTGCCTGCACCTGAACAAAATGATGTCTTTCTCAGTAAAAAGATAACAAGAGTTTCTGATCATGCTTTTCAAGAACACAGAAATCCAAATATTATGTACCAGAAATGGMCCGAACACAAACCTGGAAGCTGGGAGTTGTGCCCCTGTTCAATGCTAACTGCATGCCTAGCTGTAATGTATTTATTAGTGCAAGTTTAGTTACTCCAGTGTGTAACACTAGGAGTACGTGTAGCTGTGCCTTATTCCCAGGCCGGGCATGGCACATCTTAGGCAAGGCAGGTGAGAGGAGAGTCTCAAACAAGGTGCTTTGAACATGCTGCAGTGAGTATGGGATGGATGGGCAGGAAACTGTGAGTTGTGGGAGATCTGGCAACCCTGTACTCTACAAACTTCAGCCCTAAACCTGGGCCAAAGAAAACCTGTAAGCTGTGTGCTCCAACTCCTGAGCCCAGAGAGGAGGCACACATGAAATGTGGTGTGTCTGAAGGCTTCCTTGGTGGGTCTCTGCCCACAGGGGAAGGCAGAGCATGAAGGCAGGCGACTGGCCATGGCTCTGTGTCCAGGTTAGGCTTCCCCTGGGGTTCTGCAGGTGTATTTGTCATTTTTTTCAGTTTCTTCCCCCAGCCTGGGTAATCTGTTTCTCTCTGAGGTCCTGCAGAGTCCTCATGTGCTTGGAGGTCCTCTTTTGGGGTTGAGGGCAGGCTGTCATGTCTGAACACTCTGGCCTTGTCCTCTCCTGGCCTTTTGCTTCAGTGGCCATCAGGCACATTGGCACCAGCTGGAGCACCACGCTGCAGCTGGTGTAAGCAGTGCTCTGGATTGAGAAATCAACCCCCCTGTCTGCTGTCCTCCAGCTTGTAACACTCCCACATCCTCTGGGAGTGAATGCCTTCATCCCTGACCATCCTAACTGTATCTGCTGCTTGTGCTCTCTCTGTTTGCCTGTCTGATTTGATCTTCTTTTTCTTTATCGTTGCCTCTTGCCATCCTCCTTCCCCCCACTCTTCCCTTGGGTGTGAGCATTTCTCATCAGCGCAGAGCGCAGGTCCCAGGCGTGTGCTGTGCCGGGCTGCTCAAGCAATTAGCTAACGTTTGGAGTGTGCTGTGTGGCACTATCTCCCTCATGCTATTTTAAGATATAAAGTCTTGCTCATATATACAGGTCTACCTGGCAGAAAAGGAGCTGAGGCAGAGATTAGAGCTGACAGTCCCTTGACTCCAAACAAATGCTGGTGTTAAATGTGCTGTTTATGGCAGGGAAATCCAATCTCTCCACATAAAGAGCACACAGGTGCTCTTTACGATGGGCACAGTCCTGCGGGAAAGATGATACGCCCCTGTGTTAGCGAGGGCCTCGATACCTTCCCTTAGTTAGTCTGCTTAGCCCAGAACCCCCCCTCCTTCCAAGATGAACTGTAAGAAACCTTTCTGCTTTGTGTCACTTCCACCAAAACCATCAGGGTGATGGCCATGAATATGCAAGAGGTAATCAAACCTCAGTAGTTCAACTGGTTTATGATATTGTACATGCTATGCATACAAAATGACTAGGTTTTCATTCTGTTTAAACTGCACAAGGTCACTGAATTGAGTAATGGCAGGCAAAATTTGATGCACTGCTTCTTGTTATGATATTTCTACAGGGACTTAAAACAAATACAGTTACCATAATGGCTGAAGAGAGTGCAGCAGATGTGTTCCTCCTCCAGTAATGGTCCTGTTCTTCTGCCTGCGATTTTGTGACTAGTTGAAAGCAATAAGAAAGTAAGGAAGATTTCAATTACTGATCCACTTATGAGACTTTTCTTTCATCTATATTTTATGTACCCAAGACACTTTGGTAAATCTAATTTATAAGCAAGAAAGGGCTTGTGAAGCATTAAATGATGGAGATTCCTCACTCATTTTGTTTTCTGCTTGATTCTCTGSCCGATTTGATGGTTGGTACCAAAGATTTAACAAACACTCCATAGAGCTTTCCATTATTTTACACAAAATACTTGGGGCAGTTTTGTGTGTGTGGCTGTCCAACAGTGGCAGAGCAGAGCACTCCAGAGTTTTACACAATGGCCATATATATAACTTCAGCCACGTCAATTCAAATATCTTCAAAATTGTGAACTCAAGACTAGATGACTTTTCAGGAAAGTGAAGTAAATGAAGGGCAGCATAAGAACTGAACCAAAATGAGAATTTAAGTATCATTCTCTTAATTACCTGACATAATCCTGCCATTTTTGTTTTAATAAATTACCTAAGTGCCAGCTAAAAGAAAGTCAATTACCTAGAAATCTGGTAATAATTAATTTAGTTCTCTAAAAAACAGCACTCACCAGTTATACAATTAAATATTTATGACTTATGACTAGCAATKATACATTTTTAAGGCAGATAATCAAATTGTATGTAAAACAAATTAGGCACCTGTAGTTTAGGAAGTTTCCATTAAAATCCCCAATTTTGACAGACTCCTCATAACTTTCTGATACAATCGCTTTTGGGGATGAAATTTTCATTGCTTGGTCTCTTCCTGAAGCTGATTCCTTTTAGATATATATAATCATTCTAGTTTCATGTCTAAGTTTGTAGAAAGTGTTATACCAGCATACTGTTTTATAGGATTAACAATGGTATCTGCTAATGAAAAAAGTACAGTAATACAGGCTAAGACATAGAATTAAGAGGGTACATTCAACTCAAAATTTCAAATTTTGAGGGTCAACAATAAATGCTTCACTGTGCAACTTGATTATGGTGATCTGATATATTCACAGATAGAAAATACTTTTCATTGAAGAGCAACATTTACATAATGTTGGCTTGAATAATCTGATTTTTCTAAGCAGATGATATGTTAATAAATGTTCAATAAATCCTGCGGAAATTACTAATAGCATTTTAAAAATATCCCGTTTTGGGCAGTAGATTAAGTTTTCAAACAATCTTCTCCCAAGTTTTCTACTCTGTTCTCATCTCTTCCTACAGAGATGGCTTGTAGAAACAGTTAACAGTTTATTATGCTCTACAGAAAATAGCTCACCTGGATGAAGGCCAGCTGTCTTTTAATAGTTCCATTTTTGTTTCCATTGGGATAGTCATATTTTTGTTTTTCTTAAAACTAGCTCTGGCTGTGCTGGCCCGTAGGGCCTGATCTTCAGAGGGCATCGCAGAGGCAGCGCTGGGGATGCCGGCGAGGCCCATGGCGGTAGGGACATCACCGTGGGTGCAGAGCAGCTCAGCGCTGCTCTGACAACCTCTGAAGAGGGGGCTAGAAGCAAGGTGAGAGTTGCCTCCTCCCAGACGGCAAGCTAGATGGATTTTTTTCCAATAGAAAATCGACACTGGGAGATTAAAACACAACTGAGCGACCTTCACCCCAGCTCCAGCCATTGCGGGCAGCTGTCAATGGAGAAGAGCGATTCTGCCATGCAAAGCCGTGCTGCAGGGGCAGCGGCCCCGTGCGCAGCCGCCCCATATCTGGTGCCTGCTCTCCTGGGAGCCACGGGCAGCGGTGAGGGAAGTTTCTGCCGCATCCGCCCGTGGCCCCCGCCGGGGTCTGAAGGACTCACTTGCAAGGTCCCTCCGCAAATGCAGCTCAGGCACATTAGGACGCCACGTCCCGAAGCTGGAGCTGCCACCAAAGTCGGTTACGGCCTCTGAGGAAAGCGACAATCAGCACATTTTATTTTTATACTGTCAGCTTCATTTGTATTCATCTTTACACTGATAAAGGAACAGCTGCTTTTAATCTTGCTTTCAAATCCTAGGCCTGGTATGGCTCCCCTCCCTGGGTGCGATCCTTAACTGCCCAATGAGACTTAAATGCCAACTATTATCTTTATGGCAACTATGCGTGGCATTAGTCTTGGGTCTTTTTTGCTGCCGATTTAATTTTTGCAGTAGCAGGTGGGGCCTGGGAACGATTCTGCAGTCGCTTTTCTTGCAAAGCATTCGGATACACGCAGCGGAGGAGCACAGAGGTTTGCTCGGAGCTGCTTCGGCACTAAAGGTTTCATTCCCAGAGGCTGTCGCATAGTGATACAAAGCACCCAGGGGAATTTAAGCACAGACGATTAATGCACAGTAAGGTAACCCCTGGATGAGCTGTGCTGCTATTCTCACAGAAAGAGTGCCTAGTAATACCTCATTTATACAGCAGCAGTGAGACACTTTGGCCTCGGAAGTGCCATCGGTTGAGTTCAGCATTCTCATTAAAAAATGCGAAGAGAGGGGACATAAGGCTTCTCAGCAGGGTGGGCAAAGCAGAGCCCTTCGCCCCCAAGGACAAGGTGCCGTGCGGGGCAGAGGTGAGGCTACGGGAAAGCAGTCTGCTTTCAGGAATAGACATTTTTCTGAGCCGGAATAGAAATTATTCTCCACACACATCTGCCTATTTGCATATGTAAGCCCTTTGGAAAGTAAAAAGGGGAGGTTCATTTCAAATAACTGTAAGAACATGAAAACATGTTTACCATATAGATAGGTGAAGAGCTAAATGCAGGTGCAAAAATGATTTCCGTCTATCCTGAGACTGCTAGATAAGTATGAAGAGTTGTTTCGCTCTTCTTTTCGCTAACCACTTTTACCAAAGTGAGGAATTCCTTCCTAAAACTTGCCTGCCGCAGAGCTCTGTGTGGGTCAGTGCAGGCATCCCTGAGTTACGCCAGCTCCTACTGGAGACGGACGGGGAAAGAGACAGGGGGAAAGAACAGAGCTAGTGTGAGACAAGGGACTGGCAAGAGGTTATTTGTTCTTTTTGCCACAAAGAAAAGTTTTGCAAAGGGCTACACAGTTGGCGCTTGTATCCAGGCAAGATTTAATACATATTTTTTCTGATGGTGATGAATTGCACTGACATTGGTTTGCTGACTTCATATTCTTCTTCCAGGAAAACCAGTGTGCAGAACGAAAAACAGGCATCTTTCTTGTTACTGGTGCTGTGACTTGCTCAAACACAAAAGGGATTATTCTCTTGTGTCCCCTTGCCCAGCCTTCACCCACCTGAGAGTACAATATGTTAAAATGTGAGATATGCTTGTGATAGAGAATTACCTCCTGAGTTCGGGTTGCAAGAAAACAGCCAGAAGATGGATTCATACTTAGAAATATGAATTCTTCTCCTGACTTACATTAACCAGCTTTCTAGTCTGAGTCCATAGCCAGAATTGTTGAATATCAGCAATTCACTTTGAGTGACAGAAGATGGATTCTCTATATAAAAAAAAATATGCAGAGATATACACAGAGAGACATATACATACATTTCTAATCCACTGTAGTGACAGAGGAAATAACTCAAACTGTGTAAGGGTTGTTGAAATTATTTTTCATATAAAGGTGCAATAACTTCAATGTTGTATAATTCCTACATATTCCACAGGGGTTCGATTTTTGTTTAGTGGCTTCCAATACAAATAATTTTTTTAAGTTGTAAAAAGTCCTTAAGTTCCTTTATCAAGCTAGGTAACAGAAACAATAGCAGCTTCTGTCCCAGGTATAAGCAGGTTTCTGCTGCACCACTAGCAGGTTTTCGTCATGGCCATGCTACAGTGATTCATCGCCTGTGCTCAGTCCATCCTACCTCCCTTCTCTCCCAGATTCATTAGTCTTTCTGCTCTATCACAAGCACAGAGGAACCTTCCACCCACCTACGCTAAACCTAAGAAAGCTAAAAGTGTCTGTGGTTCTTATATGTATCTGTGCTGAATATATTAATTTGCATAAATATATTAGTTTTATTTTTGCTGCTGGCAGATCATGCTGCCACATTCTAAGTTTTCAACATGTTCTCATGCATGGCTTGTGAGAGGTCCTCCTCATTTATGGTATCTCAAATACCTTTTCCAAGATGAGAAAGGACACAAAGAAGAATGAGTGAGGAAGAAATATATTCCATTAGATTCAGGCTGGAAAAAAGGACAGTTTCCCAATCTGCCTGAGATAAAGGCAGGAAAAGAAGTGAAGCTTTCACTCCCTCATCCCATGGTGAGTTATGTCGTGTAAAAGCTCCTTCAACGCTGTTTGGTGGTTGCTGTTGGAGTTTGGAGGCTTTTGCCTTGACCTGAGTTTTATGAATGTATGCAGGTTATTTTTCTTTAGACTTAGCCAGGGAGGGAAGGTGGGAAGGGCAGAAGGAGAGGAAGAAATGAAGAAGGCATGTTGTTGAAATTATTTTTCATATAAAGGTGCAATAATTTCAACCTTGTACAATTCCTACATATTCCACAGGGGTTCGATTTTTGCCATTAAACATGAAGAAGGCAAATGAAGAGAGGCAAAACAAAACAAAACGATTTTTACTTTTTTTTTCTCATGGGCTTTGACTATATTCCAGAACGGCTTTAGAAATGAGACTCTTTAGAGATATGAAGAATATATTCTTAAGCCATAATTTTTACAATTTTCCCCTTTTATTGCATGAGTAACCCCCCCCCCCCACACACACACATCTTCCTCTGGAATGCAGATCATCTTGAAAGGCATCGCCTGGGCTATTACTTGGATTTCAAATGCACTGGTCAAGCTTGGGTACTCCTGATTCCTAYTCTTCATGAGTTTGTAGTTATCAAGCAACATTAAAAGATAAATATGAAAGTCTTTTAAAGCAGCATTAGGTTTCTGATCTCTCAGGATAGCCAAAAAATCAATCTCATTTCTCTGCTACTTTTTTTCTCAACTTGTTTGTACAATTTTTTTTTCCAATATATTTATATAGTAAAGACTAATCTGAAGGAATTTAGTTTAGCAGGCATTGCCTTTCTCTGATAAGCATCAGAGCTGTAGTGTTTTTCTCTGGTTGTCTGATTGCCCATCTACGAAAGCTCGTAGCCAGTCCTCTCAGCCTAAACAAGGAGAAGGCCCCTTGACAGGAGGCCCCTCAAGACCCTGTTTTCCTCCTGTTCTCTGGCTTGCAAGCTAGTGCCGAACTAATGATTCCCAGGAGAATAACAGTTCTCATTTTGTCTCATTACTCTAGCGGTTCAGGAAGGGAAAGAAATCAGAGGGTATCTAGATTTGACAGTGAAGGAACATGTCCATGATTAGTGAGTAAGTTGTTCATTAATTCCAGGTTTGAAATACTTTTTTTCATTACCCTATTTAGCTTTTGCAGCCACAACTAGCTTGAGAAAAATTGAGTTGTTTACATGCAACTTAAAATGGATGTCCAAGACATTGTTTTTTAAAAAATTGTTTTGTATCGCTGACTGATTTTCCTCTAAACAGGCATAGTTACTTAAATGACACTGTGATATTCACACTTTGTCTTCTGTTCAGTTCCAGGAAATTTGTCTCATGAGGATTAGAAATGCTGCCATCTGCAATACAGACATTTCTATCAGCGGATATGACCAGGAAAACCTACCATTTGTGAGTAATTGCTTCTAAAAATAAGCACTGTCTCTTAAAAGTGAAATGGGAGACTGACATGTAGCTTTAAAACAATTATTCTAGTTAGTAGCAGAAAATAACCTGCATCTGTGACTATTCTGTAAGGCAAATACCACAGCGCAGGAGCAGGGTGCTAATCCACTCACAGCCCAAACGCAGCTTTTGTGACTTGGTTCCACAGCAGTGCTGGGGCCACGGCAGGGCTTCATGGGCTTCATCAAATCCTTCGTCCGCGACAATGAGGGGTAGGGGATGGCACAGAGATGCAAGCTATGGAGATGGGGAGGGGAAAGGCAGCACAGAGCAGCTGATGGGGAAGGCAGGATCAGACCTTCTTGTTAGGAAGGACAAGAAATCGGTCCTYGGCAGGACCGAGCCGGACAGGTGACGAAGCCTCCGTCCTTCCTGCGAATGATACAGCAGACTTTCTTTTGTAAACTGTTAACCAGGGGAGTAAATCAGAGCTCATCATCGGTGAAATAACATATGACAGCTCTTCTTGTCTCCCTCTTAGCAATAGGTCTTTTGTGCTGCCAAGGGATAATTAAAGTGACACCAACTTCTTAATACACTTGCTCTGATGACAGGGGTTTTGTCACTATTGTCCAGACCACTCATGTCACAAATGCTGCAGGACACAAAAGAGAATTGTCACTTCTGTTTCTGTTCTGCACTCGGTCTGCACTTTCATCTAACGTAATCCCTCCCTCGCTCACAGGAGAGAAACTGATGGGGGTGAAGAAAAAGCTGCTAGAAAAGCTTGACCAGCTGTCACTGATTCGAGGGACAATTTCCAGCACGTTTCAGCAAGCTCACAGCTGCACCCGTCCCTTGCTACCACGAGGTGCAATGGGGTTTTTGCTGGTTTAGCTTTAGAGGGGGGTGTTAGCTTAGTAAATGCTGCTCAAGTAGTAATATATTAGGCAACAAGCAAACAGTAACTACCAGTTATCACTCCTTCCCACAGCCTCACAAGTGGTGAAGTTTTTTGTCCCCTCAGTTAGAAACATAAAAAGACAGTTGATTCAATCTTTGGCACAACCAAGAGGGCAGAGACCTGTGACCAGGAGGAAGAGGGCAGAAACGGGGCAGAAACATCTTAAAAAGCCAGTAAAAAGGGAGGCTAATTATAATTTTTGAAAATGATAACTAGTAAACAGTTCACCATTTAACACCCTACTTCTGCCATTGTACATGTACCGTTGATGACAGTCATGTACATGTGCTGTTGCTCATGAAGGCTCAACATGACAAACAAACGAGACCTCAAAGTCTGCTATTTTCAAAAGTGACTAGTTTCTGATTTGTCTGAGGGAAACAACTTGAGATTATTTTTTAATGAGTCCTGTTTGTTTTGTAGGCAGGGTCAACCTATTCTCTAAAAATAAATGCTTTTTAACATGGGCCCCCAAAACATCTGGCACCTTGGGCTTCCAGACAAGAGAAACCACTACTAGCTGTGCTGAAAACATAGAAAGATACTCTGTTATCCACCATTTGTCAAGAGTCGGTCAGGTATTTCCAGCATCTTCTATCTTGTGCTTCACAAAGTCCATGGAAGAAATATAGCCCTCTTTCAGTCTCAGCTAACTGGCCGTGCTCCCAGAAGAACACAATGTGAAGTATTTCTCCACTTTCTGAACGCAGGAAGCATATTGACCAAATCAATTCCCATTTTCCAAGTTGTCGTTCTTACCCATCTGCATCTTTTAGTGCCAAGCTAGTAAACAAAAGACGGAAAAGTTTTCTCACGTGGACTACAAGCAACACAGCGGGGAGTCTTCCAGGGGAAGGCAAACTCTGACCCCAGCTGGCTCTTCTAGCGCATGATCTGCTTATGGGCTCGTCTCACGCACAGCCTGTTTGACCAGCTTCGGGGGGGATCTGGGGAGGTACGAGCACGAGATGGCAGAATCTGAAATGCACATGCTTTTAAATCAGCATAGTCACAGATAGTTTTGGTTTGGTTTGGTTTTTATGGTTTGCACAAGCTACAAAAGGGATGAAAGCAAAAGGAACTTCACTGCTTGCACATCTGGAGAGCACGTGCACAATGCAGAACTGGAGAGCGTTGGGAATCATTTGTGCAAATTTAGCAGAAAAAATGACAATAGATTGTCAGAAAGAATTTCTTTTACAAAACAATGATCTAGTCTGTGAAAAAGGCTTTAAAAGAAAGTGGCAAGAAACCCAAGAGAAGCAGTCTGTATTGCCTGGACATATCCTCTATCCCCCCAAAAAACAGAACTCCAGGGCAGCTCTTTCATAAATACTTAATGACGCAATTTGCTATGCAGCTTGCAGCTAGGGGCAGTTGTGTGGCTTTTTCTGTCTCTAATGACCTGATATGCTACAGCCCATGTAAATCAGTGAGAACTATTCTCGTGGCAAACTGGGGTCTCAAAACAGGCCCTGGAAACATAGCTACCAAATCAGCAGCAGTGCTGGCATTGCATAAAGGGCAGGGGCAATAATAATAGCAACAAAGAACTTCCAGCATCCAGAAAGCGCAGCAGAGTTTAGACTCGGCCATGAAGACAGTTGTTCAGAAGAGTTTTAAATGTTTTGAAGGAAAGCTCAGTAGTGCCATCAGGCAGGGAGTTACTAAAAAACTCTGTTGCAGTCCCAGCCCTTAGGGATGCTGGCTGCCTGGCTAAGGGTGCTGCTACAGACCATACTGCCTTTACAGCACTTTTCCATTTAAATTGCATTTCCAAACATCCCTTAAGCACGTCCCATAGTTCACAACTCTGTTGCAGGTAGTTCAGCCCACTTGGTAGGCTGAGAACTGAAGCCAGCTCCTAAGCAACCTGTAAAAGGTGTCTCCAGCAACCCCCAGCAACCTTCTCCAGTAGCTACCTCCACCACTTTTGCCTTGGTGAGTGGSTCCTCATTCTACCATACCATTCTACCATTCAGGCTTGGAGCTGGGTTTTGCCACTGTCCAGCCTCACCCTCACACTATCATCTTGTCCCAATAATTTGCCAGAACTCCCTTTCTTGAGCCCTGCCATGTTCCCATTGGCCATCTTTATTATACCATTACTGACCAGTTCTCCCTGCATCATTCTAGTTAAGCCTAGCTGTCTTCAAGCGCATTGGCTCTTTCGAGTTTGAACAAACTGCTATGTTCTCAAATGTATCTGTTCTTCAATGGATTATTTTTGAATTTCTTCAGCAAATAATTCTTGGTCTGTATTGTGACTCACAGAGTGCTGTACCTCTCTTAAGTAAAGCATGCTAATGATCATCTGTTCTGGATTTTATAGCTAGTAGTGGTGAAAGTTGAAAGCCCACTATTGCCTATTATACTGAGGCTGCAGCCAGATACTAAAAAAAAAAAAAAAAAAGTTCCAGGATGACATCCGCTGTAGCCAAAGTTCATATATTTCTTCATGAAAATTCAACTACGTTAAAAAAATAAGAGGATTTGTAATAGATGGAGGATGATTCATGCTTAAATATACAGCAGAATGCTACTCAGAATTCTCTCTTCTCCATGTTCCTTGCTGCTTTGTAAGTCCAGCCAAGGAGGAACTAAGATCAATTCTAACAAATTTACATTTTCTCACCTTGCCCTTCAGTATGTCATGAGATAACAGTAAAATCTGGTGCTCTTTTGGCATCACACAAATAGCATTCTCCTCCCTCATAGCCTGTTTTATCTTTCACTGCTCAGCAAATCTTCCCATGAAGTTAATGTTTAGCTGCAAAAATAAAGTGTACAGAGATGTGCATGAATATAAAAAATAGCAGGACTGTCACTGAATGGCCCTTTTTGGAGAAATTGGCCCCATTTCAGTGGTTAGTGAACAGCTGCCTCCCAGCTGAGATTTATCAGCTAAAGACAAGGCAATACCAAAACCAGCAAAAGGGATAGAGAGCTGTGAAAACTGGAGGATTTCTTTCTGGCTGTATTCTTGAAGTGCCCAAGCCTGGGCATTTATGGTCAGGGATGCCTGCGATGAACAGCCCTGTCCAGGACTAGCAGCCCTGCAGGAAATACAGAGGCTCCCAGCAGCTCCCACCAGGGAGGAAACAGGCCCCTGCAGCAAAGGGCTGACACTACTGAGAACTAGGAAAAGAAACCAAAGCTAAAGCCTTGAGAAAAATGCCCAAATTGATATCTAGGCACAGTCTCATGTACTCCTGAGCTACAGGAATAGGTCAGAAACTTATGATAGAGACTGTAGCATTTCTGTCTGAATAGCGGGGGCTTTTTTGAACAATCCCTGATTTACAGCTGCTGAGCAAGAGCGTTTTTCCATTTGTCTTGGTCACTGCAGTCTCTTGGTTACCTGGACTAACATCCAAACCCAAATTTGGCCTCTGCTACACCTGTGTTAACACCACTGACTGAGGCAGAAGCTGAAAAGATGTCCCAGACATCTTCTCTGGGAGGAAAGGAGGGTGCTGTTGTAGCCATTGCTAACTTCCTTTCTGAATGGCAGGAGTAGCCAAGTGAGGTAGGATCAGCCTTCCACAGATTCAGCTCTCGTCTCCATGTTTCTGAGGACTACAATTTACTGCAATCCAAAATAAAGTTATTGCAGTTTTGTGTGGGTATATTAGCGTGTTAAGCAGCTGGCACACCTCCAGGGCAGTCACAGCTGGACTGGCAATGAGTTGGTGGTGTGCAACATCAGATTTTGGCACGAGACAGTCTGAAGAAAAGCCACAGCCCACGGAGTCCAACAGCAGCTCCCCCTGCTACGGACTGGGAAGTACTGGGTGGCCGCCTGCTGACTGCCTCTGCAGTGCTTGCTGGACCAGACACATCTAGAAAATACCTGTTTCTCAGATGCTTCTAGAAAATACCTGCCAGCGAGGAGAAGCCAGCCTGGGAGCAACTTTGGAGCAGCTGGGAGCTCTCCCAGGAGTCTGGAGCAACCAGAGAGCCTGCAAAGAGAGGAGGGGAGGAAAGCCTGGAAAGGAACATGGAGGTATCTTACAGAAATGGGGGAAGAGAAAACCTAGGGGCTGGGGCCGCGCAGATGGAAGAGCCCATGGAAAGGCATGAGAGAAGCACGCAGACATGGAAATCAACTGCTAGTGGGAATCTTGGGGAGTCTGGGGTTGAGCTGTGTTTTGCATGATACAAGCTTTTAAAATCTTGGCCTGTGTTACCAATTAAATCGGGAGTTTTCATCTGCCAGAAGCAAAGAGGTACTACCAAATGCCCAGTATTTTTTTATTAGCATTTCATTCAGATTTCATGTACCCATAAGTGAGTTTCACAGCAGGGCCCAGCACAAATGAGTGGAGACGGAGAGGGACTCGAGCGCAGCACCGTGGCAGCGAGGGAGGCCATCCGCACCACCAAATATAGCCCACTGTGTAAGGGAACCGGGATTTCAGCCAGGAGCTGTGAAGACTGCTTTGAAGTTAGGTTCTGTGTTTTTGTCCTTTCATGTCTCAGGATGTTCCAAGTTCTGAGGGTTTTATGGTTGCTCTGGTAATTTAATAATTCTCTGTGGGAATGAAAATGTTATTTACAAAAATTTTTTGCAAAAAAGTGTCAATTAACTGCTAGCAATTTTTGTAATGCGCACTGCAATCACAGCTACAGAGTGCTGATTAAAACCAAGGACTACCCCTGCAGATACACAAAGAGAATCACTCATGGTCTCTTGCAAATTGCAATTTAGTACACTGGCAAAATACTGAAGCGCCCTTGCTCACAGCCTGTCCAGTAACAGCACTGGAGCAGTTTTTCTGTATTTCTCCACTAAGGTTTGGTGTTAATGGGACAGGGTGTTCCAGTAGCCTTTTAAAAGGTTAGACTAAATCAGTTGTTTGGGTCTGCAAGAACTGATCTGTGTTAGTCCAGGCATCATCCCACCTGTGGGTGATAAGCAAAGGGAGGCACTGTAGAAGGGAATGGGGCAGTGTTTTAAGGTGTTTTCATGTGATATTTGGTAGAAAAAAAGATGAGCTAACCAGTGGGGAATTCCACTTGTTGACAAGGGACCCAGAGAACAGAGCGCCGCAAGGTTGTCGTCTCTCCCTGGCATCCCCAGTCCCTCAGCCAGGTTGCACCTGTGCAGCCTCGGTACTATCATCTGGGGATGAGAGGGATACATGGGGATGAATAATTCAGCTGCAAATCAGCTCTCCAACTGCACAGCATTTTTTCTGGGTTTCTATTTTTAATTTAGATACTCCCACATGTGTGTTTGGTAGATTAGAGACATATTAGAAATAAGAAATGAAGGCCGATGCAGGCAGGTAACAGAGCCTGAAGGTGATGGGGATTGCACCAACATTTGCCTAGAGCAGGGCTGGCACAGGGAGGTCTGATGGCACAGTCCTGCGAGGTGCTGGACGCCTTTGAGTCCTATTTATTTCAGCAGGAGTTGAAAGTGCTCAGCACTGTTTACTCAGTTTTAGACCCTTATGTTTGCAAATAATTATAAAGAAATAGTGGACCGTGGAGGTGCTTTTACAGTTATATTACTGGGCTAGACTTCAAGGGAACTGGGCTCAGTTCTGAGGACTGCTAAATATTTCCTCTGTGCAAATTTTGGGCAAACCTTGTAAATCCTTTCTCCTGCAGTTCCAGATTTGTTAATGGGAAAATCGTTACCACTGTTTCCTTTGGTCTGCCTTGTCTAGTTATAATCTCTGGGGAAGAAACTATCACTGCTTGTTTACAGCTAGCGAAGGTAACTCATGGGGGGGG
>NW_020450957.1:387514-465569 GCF_003343035.1 Apteryx rowi | reverse complement strand
GATGTGGCACTACTGGAGCAAGTCCAGCGAAGGGCTACAAAGATGATTAGGGGACTGGAGCATCTCTCTTATGAGGAAAGGCTGAGAGAGCTGGGCCTGTTTAGCCTGGAGAAGGGAAGGCTGAGAGGAGATCTTATCAATTTGTATAAGTATCTGAAGGGAGGGTGTCGAGAGGATGGGGCCAGACTCTTTTCAGTGCTGCCCAGCGACAGGACGCGAGGCAACGGGCACAAACTGAAACAGACAATTCCATCTGAACATGAGGAAATACTTTTTCACTGTGAGGGTGACAGAGCACTGGAACAGGTTGCCCAGAGAGGTGGTGGAGTCTCCTTCTCTGGAGATATTCAAAATGCACCTGGATGCAATCCTGTGCAATGTGCTCTAGGTGAGCCTGCTTGAGCAGGGGGGTTGGACTAGATGATCTCCAGAGGTCCCTTCCAACCTCAGCGATTCTGTGATTCTGTGAGGTGAACTCAGCACCACCAGTTACAGAGTTCATGCATCCAATCAAACTATAATAAAGGGGCTAATTTATACCCAGTATAACCAGCTGGCTCAGTTAAAACTCCCTTGCAATTACACTGCAAAGCTTTAACAGAGCTATGGATGCATTAAGACTGCCATGCTGAATAATGAGTGCAGACAAAGTGTCATTCTCCTTTGTTACTTAGAAACAGCAACAGCTTAAAAATCCAGCTAGTAAAAAAAAGTGGAAAATTTAGACTATGTTAATCATATTATCTATGAGAACAACCTTCTTCATTTAAAAATAACTAGGCTATTAACTATGACTTTTATTAAAGACTAAGTCTATTCAAACTTTGTTCAGTAAATTGTTGTAATTTTTAGTAGCATGGTCATGTAAAAAAGCTATGTCTATATTACTTTAACTTGAAAATGTCTTCAGGTTTTGCCTATAGCTTTCCAGGAACCAATATTTCTGATTAAAATCAAATAAACTATCAGAGGAAGTTTCTTTGTAACTTCCTGGAAGTGTCAGATACGGTAAAGGCAGGACATTAACGTGCTCGCAGCACAAGCACAAGGGTGTCTGAGGTCCAATGAAGCTAACAAAACCCTGTGATCCCAGATATCAGGTCTCATGACCACTGTTCACCGCATTTTGGACTTCATTAAAGGATGACGCGGTGTTCAGCAAAACCTCCAAAAAGACGAATTCAAGAGACTCACAGTTGCACATGATTTCAAATTGAAATCATTGGTGATATTCTTGTATATGCTGGCAAGCTTCTTAGCTGCCTGTCATATTCCTGCTCAGACAGCAGAAATTGAATGCAAAAACTAGATGTCTTGCACAATTATGGACACAGGAGATATTTCCCAGAAAACACAAACTTTTTTCAGGGTAATATTGTATTATGGTGATCATTTTAAAGTAGGAATAGATGAGTACGTCCAGACAATTTTCATGCTGATTTTGTGTGACAATGGTCCAAAGTCTAGTTACCCCATCCTCCTCTTCCCTCCCAAAGAACATTATAGCCCAATGTCCTGCTCTGAACTTGGGGTGCGTAACTTCACAGCCTCTAGCAGACTGCATGTGCCACCGTACAGCCCATGCTCAGAAGAGCTGTAGTCTTATGAAGCACAAGAAAAAGCAAGACAGCTGTGCCAGCGGCAACACTACTCTTTGCAAGAGGCACGCAAGGGGAACACTGCTGAACAACGGTGTGGTAGCTGAGAAATTCCATGTGTTTGATATCAGGGAGTTTGGCAAATGAGACTGTTCCCCCTCCCTGGAATTTCACTATTTTCTGCTATTCAAGTAATAAATGGCATTCAAGGATGCCAAGAAAAATGGAGCATAAGCTTTCTTTACTAAAAGAAAGGCAGCAGGCATCCATCTTCTGCCATAAAACCTTAATAGGCAGGTCCACCAAATGACCTTATAAGATGACACAGTGTCCAGTTTTCTTTCATTTCCTTTAGAAAAGTAGTGTTTAACTCTACTTGACTTGCTATCACTGGAAGACAAAAAAATTAAAAAAAATCAACATTTCATGCAATCTTTAATGCCAGTATTTTGCAGCTTGTCCAGTGTCATTTTATTTCAGACAAGTCTTCAGTCTCCTGGTAATTTATATTTCTTTCTGACATTCAACTGTTTCATTATAAAATTATCACAAATATTACCATTTTACTGCTAAGAACATTGTTTATTTTGTCTTCAGCCTACCTCTAATCTTCTCTATACAGGCATACCTCAGAGATATTGCAGGTTCAGTTCCAGACCAACACAATAAAGCGAATATGGCAAAAAAGCAAGTCACACAAATTTTTTGGTTTCCCAGTGCATATAAAAGTTATGTTTACACTATACTGTAGTCTATCAAGTGTGCAATAGCATTATGTCTAAAAAAATGTACATGCCTTAATTAAAAAAATACTTTATTGCTAAAAACACTAACCATCATCTGAGCCTTCAGTGAGTCATGATCTTTTTGCTGATGGAGGGTCTTGCCTCGATATTGATGGCTGCTGACTGATCAGGGTGGTGGTTGCTGAAGGCTGGGGTGGCTGTGACAATTTCTTAAAATAAGACAGCAGTGAAGTTTGTCACATTGATTGACTCTTCCTTTCACAAAGGATTTCTCTGTAGCATGCGATGCTGTTTGATAGCATTTTACCCGCAAGAGAACTTCTTTCAAAACTGGAGTCAATCCTCTCAAACCCTGCCACTGCTTTATCAGCTAAGTTTATGTAATCTAAATGCTTTGTCATTTCAATGATGTTCACAGCATCTTCACCAGGAGTAGATTCCATTTCAAGAAACCACTTTCTTTGCTCATTCATAAGAAGCAACTCCTCATCCGTTCAAGTTTTATCATGAGATAACTTGCTACAGCTTCTACATCAGCACTTGCTTCTTCACCTTCTTCACTTTTATGGAAGCTGCTTCTTTCCTTAAATATCATGAACTAAACTCTGCTAGCTTCAAACTTTTCTTCTGCAGCTTCCTCACCTCTCTCAGCCTTCACAGAATTGAAGAGAGTTCGGGCCTTGCTCTGGATGAGGCTTTAGCTTAAGGAAATGTCTGGTTTGATCTTCTCTCCAGATCACTAAAACTTTCTCCATATTAGCACTAAGGCTGTTTCGCTTTCTTATCATTTGTGTGTTCACTGGAGGAGCACTTTGAATTTCCTTCAAGAACTTTTTCTTTGCATTCACAACTTGGCTACCTGTTTGGCGCAAGAGGCCAAGCTTTGGGCCTCTCTCGGCTTTCAACACACCTTCCTCCCTAAGCTTCATCATTTCTAGCTTTTGCTTTAAAGTGAGAGACATGTGACTCTTCCTTTCACTTGAACACTTAGAGGCCACTGTAGGGTTCTTAATTGGCCTAATTTCAATATTGTTGTGTCTCCGGGAACAGGGAGGCCCAAGGAGAGGGAGAGAGACGGGGGAGTGGGTGGTCGGTGGAGCAGTCAAAACACACAACATTTATCAATTCAGTTTGCCATCTTATATGAGCACAGTTCGTGGTGCCCCAAAACAATTACAATAGTAACAAAGATCACTGACCGCAGATCACCATAACAGATATAATGAAAAAGTTGGAAATAGTGTGAGCATTACCAAAATGTGACACAGAGACACGAAGTGAGCTCATGCTGTTGGAAAAATGGCACTGATAGACTTTTGCTTGACACAGGGTTGCCACAAACCTTCAATTTGTAAAAAAACCAATATCTGGGAAGCACAGTAGAGCAAAGTGCAATAAAATGAGGTATGTCTGTACTATTTTATAACTGCAGAGATTATTCTGCTTTTGTGGGCCTTAATTATATTGCTATTCATGTTGCATATTTTTTAAAACGTCAATTTTTTGCTATACATAAAAAATTGCAACATGGTTTTAAGCATGAGTAGTCATTTCTTCAGTAATGAAGCAAATAAAAACCCTAACAATTTATGCAATAAGCAAATTGTGCAAATTAGCATTAAAAATTAGCAATAATTGTGAGCTGCCGTAGCCAGCCATACAGGTCAGCCAATTATCTTTAAATATGAACTCAGTAATACTAAACCTCTTGAAAGACTGGACAGTTTGGCAAGGTGTGGAATTAAGCACAACTAAGGAAGACAGAGATTACAAAGCACATGTGAGTACCCTGTATGCACAGCTTTTTATCTTAAATGAGACATATCTTTCTTAATCTAGTATAATTGACAGATGTTACAAATACACTGGAAATACAGCTGTCATGACTGGTGAAGCAAAAGCATTTTCTGCTGTGAAAATCCTCAAAGACTGCAGAAATAAAGTTTAAACATCTAACTCTCTTAAGATGGCTTAGTAGAAATGTACTTAGCTTTAATGGTTAGAAATAACCATGTCATTTTTCAGCCTGATTTCAATAGTTCAGCCAGCAGAATTCAATGTAGTTAGCCCTGCAGAGTTTCATCACTAATCCATAACCTCTGTAAGGTTAAAACTTCAGGGATATTTAAAGTATTCTCACAAGCATCTTAAAATGTATTACCAAATGGAATTTGTAACAAATGTATACCCTTACTATTTTTCCCTCCTAATCAAAGCTTTAAAAAAATTCCACCTGGGTATATATAATTTATGTGCAATCTTACTGCATGTTTTTAGAAGTGCAGTTGTACAATTGTCTTGAAAAATCTGAACCTTCCCATTCTACTAACACTTGCTCAAAAATTACACAAAAATAGGAGTGAGGGGAGTTTAGATTCAGTTGGCTATTTATAAAAGTGTACAAGAGCATCCAAAAGAATACATGAAGAGCATATGCTGCAAATTATGATAATGAAGATAGCTGACCAGTGGCCTATTGTTCTGTTTGATGGGAAGGCTGGGAAGGGAGTTATCAGAGGAAGTGTGAGCAAACGGTCCTCTTTAAATGTTTATACTACTACTCATCACTGCATCTGAACATGCATCTTTTGACATACAAGTACTTCAACAGATGAAATGATTCTTTCATTGTTTAAGACTGTTTAACACATGGGAGAATCACTAAAAATAACTGCCATTGTAACAGCTGTCTCCTTAACCCTTCCTCTAGAGATTGCACAGAAGCCTAGGAATATGTTTGGAATACTTTAGGTTCAGGAAATCATGGAAAACAGTGAACACATGCCATCATCCTGCACCATGAAATGCTTTCTGAATGAAATTAGCCAAGGTCTGTGACAGGCAACTGGGCGGTCTCAGAACCAAGGGCAAACTGGACATACGCTCATTTTTTCCTGTTATTAATATTAAGGAGTTTTCCCCTCCTTCTCCTGATCAAAGTATCTACAGGACCTTTTTCTACAACTCTAAAAACAATATAAGTAGCAAAAATTTTATTTTGTGAGTGAGGAAGAAAAAAGAGATCCAGAGCATAGACAGGCAAAAATACTTGTGTCAGTCCACAGCACATACTTTCTTTGAACTGAAGAAAGGTACAAAATTCAGTGACAAGGAAGCTGCCAAAATGAATTTAAAGGGAGCATGGGTGAGGCAGGGAATGAGGAGAAGTAAAGCATAAGAGAGTCAAAACTAGTAGCAAAGGAAGAAGCTTCTTGGCAGATGCTGCCATTCTCAATGCAGGACAGCAAACAAACAAGGAGTCTCACAGGTAGACTTGAGCACAGTTCTATCATCCATCAAGAGGGCCATCGCATTACAGCACAGACAGCTGATGTAATCATTAACCTGGTTTAAAAATCATTCTTCTTTTGAAATACTGATTTTTCTCCCCCTGAAATTAATAGCCTCCTGGGGATCCAGACAGACAGAGGCCTCCTGGGATTTATGCAGCATCTGAAGTAAGGAGAGGAAAAAGTTACATTTTCCCCCCATACTTGAGAAAACCTTCTGAAATGAGAACATGGAACTATCAAGAACCACCCTTGCAAAAAGAGATTCTAGAAATAAGTAAAACATTTTTAATGCAAATGAACATTTTCTGCCTGATAATAATAAAGCTATGATCACCAAGGTTTAAGTATGTGGTTAAACAAATTATTCAGCCAGGTAATGGAGTGAAAACTGATCTTTTCCACTGCACAGCCATTAAAAAAAAAAAACACAGAACATCTGCCTTCAGAAATTGGTTCTCAATTTATTCATTTTTTTTGTTTGAATGCCCTTAAAAAAAGGTATATTAATTCAGAAACTAATTGGCAGGAATAAAGCACCAATATCTTATCACTGTTGATTAAAAAAACAAACCAAAAAAACCCCCAAACACCTGTGCCAAAAAAAAGGTCTTGTCATGGTGCTGTAGTTAGCTTGGACAAAATTGTTCTGTCCACAGAGGCTGTAAAGAATGTAAGCACTGATTGTTGCAAGTCAGCACAGTTAAATATCTAAATTTTTCCCTATTTATGGCCTCTGACTAGAAGGTATCATGTCTAGGAAAAGTCCAACTTTCCATATTGCAGGTCATTAAGAGATACTTGGCCCCAGAAGAGTCCACACAACATCTCTTCCACATGCTGTTCCACATCACTAGCTGCAAATCATTTCCTAGCACATCATAGCAAGCTTAATTCTTATAATCAAGGACTAACAGTCACTATCTAAATCCATGGTGAAGCTGCACCTTACACAAAGGTCTGATCCCCATTTCTGGAAAATACAGAACTAGAGGAACCAGAAGAAGTGCTGCTTAGAGAAGGATAAATAGGATGATCAGAGACATGCATCATTTTCCATTGCAGTAAGGAGCTGAGATTAGAAAAGAGAT
This sequence comes from Apteryx rowi, assembly GCF_003343035.1. NCBI lineage: Eukaryota > Metazoa > Chordata > Aves > Apterygiformes > Apterygidae > Apteryx > Apteryx rowi. Next base: position 458,844 of record NW_020450957.1, on the reverse strand, counting down.
TTAACTGACAAGATATGATAGAGGTATATAAATCATGAATAACATGGGAAAAGGAACAGGGAATTATTATTCCCTAATCCTCACAGCATAACAACTTAAAGGAATGAATGGTCTGGCAGCAGGCTCAAAATGAACCAGGCAATATCATTTCCACAAAAGCACAACTCCAGCAATGGCAGGTCATTGTCACAGGATACCATGAAGGTCAAGCGGAGTTTAAAAAAGAGATTGTGCATGTGATGAAGTAGGGGACTATTAAGTACAAAGGTCCTAACACAACCTCTGGCTTAGGAAGTCCAACCATCATGGTTATACCTATACTTTCCCCGTTTCTTACGTACTTTCCCAATAGAAGATTAATAGGCATGTCTGTGACTTGATCCAGCTTAGAAATTGTTCAGTACTTATGCTCTACCAAACTGCCTCCAATCCCAATTTCAAACTCAGTAGTGATGTATGGTGTGGAAAACTATTAAGTTAGATGATTAGTAGGTGCAAGGATGTTTTTAAAATAGAGTGAAACAAGCATTTTGGACTGATAAGATGAATGATATTCAACTATACAGATTTTTTTTTTTTTTTTAAGATCTTCAAAAATACTGAAAAGAATCAGCTCCTAAGAGCCAAAGTGCATCATCTGAAGATGGCTAAGCACAAACATGCTTTAAAAACCAAAAGCAGCTTTCCCTAGACTTCCAACTAAATTAAGAACAACTGCATGATTTAGTACCTCTGCACATTCCCTTCCCCCTCTCAAAAATATGTTTAAGTCCTCTGAATTTAAGTAGCTAAAATATCAACTCAAAAGTAGAATCACTGGAAACATCATACATGAATAAAGAGAGTTTAGGATTTGGTTAAGAAGCTTTTGAACCGTATCCTAATCCTAAACGTTAATTAAAACTACTACAGGTTTGTAAAATGGCAACAACACCTAGCTTGTAAAGGATCTATACTTCATAACAAGGAGTTGAAGAGAACAAATCAAAGGCAGTGTCATTTTTATGGGGTAGGAAAGTATTCATAACCCAAAAAGTAATTAAACTGCGGGAGGAAGAGGAAAGTAAGATAACATTGCTTCTAATTTCCCTAAACAATATTAATTTAGTATATTCAACTCAATTGTCAAATATATGCATTTTTTTTAACACTAAAATTACCATCTCAATTAAAAAGAATCACTTTTCTACTTCACTAGGATTAGCTAAGAGGTCAGCCAACAATCACTATTGGGCTTGCACTGAAATTCATTAGCTCCAACCAGCAGCAGTGTTAAGAGAGATGATAATTACACTCACTGGGTGGTTTGGTTGCTTGTGGTGCCAGAAAGAGATACCATTATATGACCAACATAATCCTATCTAATCCTTGAAGGCTAGCATGTAAACCACTAAAGTATCACAAAGGAAATCACACATGAGCAAAATCAGTGAAGTTAAATGTTACGACTTTTCATACTCCTGTTTTCTCCAACGTACGGAAATTAGATGATCTTATGCCTTCAATCTCCAAAAGAATTGAAGGTGTCAAGCATGCCAAAATAAAATGTTCTTTTTCAAGTACATCTTGTGGAATTTGCAACCTTTATACTTCAACTGGATTAGACAAGAAGAGAAACTGAATTTTATTAGGAAATGCAGCTACTAATATTTTACTTTTTCTCTGCTATAGAAAAAAGTCTGATTATGAAAATTAGGTGTGTTTATTTTCACCTGCTTTATTGCTTTTATTTTACTGTTTCAATTCTTTCCCCTCCATTTTTCTTTTTAAGGAATGGACCAATCACCAGCATTGGCATATAACAAGAAACAGCCAGTAAAATGAGTGATCAAATAGTGAAGTGATGGATGCATTAGGATTAAAAGTTAAACTGATGAGATCTTAAATTTGTGCCTTTGTAAGAGAACCAGGACAAGACAGAAAGGGCTTGACAGAGTAAGTGCAGAGACTGGTCTCCATTACACTGAAATACCAAACTTATATTAATGGAATTACTCTAAACTAGTGCAACTACATGCAGAACTGAGATTAAAATATCATCTTAATGATTTAACCTTGCAACTTGCTTTGTCCAGGTAGGCTTTTGAGCTATGAACATACTACATCAGGACTAGGGATTTACATAAAATATTGAGGGTTGACCTGGTTTCATCAACATTGGCCCTATTTAAAATTCACATGCAAGGGAAGCAGAATTGTGTGACAGGACAGTGTTCTGGCTTTTGTTGGGGGGGGGGGAGGGGGAGGTAGATTAATTTTTTTTAATAATTCTTAAAGTATATTTAACTTATTCCAAAATTAATAAACAGAGGTCTCTGGTTTTAGCAAAACAAAAGCTAACCAAGTTTGATAAAGCAAAAACTGCAGCAATTCAGATGTGCATTTTATCTCATGCCTCCTGAACTTATAGTAGTACTGAATGAGAAAAATCATTTCTCCTTTTGACTCTTCTCTTATTCTTCCATAAACAGAAAGCTTTTTAAATACTATTTTACAGTTCAGAGCTTCAACCCAATTTTTTTTAACATATAAAAGTATTAATACATAGGAATAGATAATTTAAGTATTTCAGAACTATGGATTTATTCACAAATGACAACGCAGTGCTCACGCAGAGATCCATACGCTGATTGCCACTGAGCTAGCCTTGCTTCAGCCAAGTAGCACCACAGCTGCTATTGCACCTGCTTCCCAGCAGACTAATTCACACATACCTCCCTCCCCACCACACACAGGGAAGCAACCTTACTTCTGGTATCCAAGGGAGTTCTTTCAGAGCCACTTCAGTACCTGCAAAACCCTGTATTATGCCATATAGCCATGAATGGCAAAACGTTTGAGTCGCTATGGTTCATGTGTGTGCATTTTGCTTTTCACATGTTTCCAACACGACTAAGATAAAAAAAAGTAAAGGCACTACCTGGCTTTGTCACAGCTGTGGGGATAAGAAGAATGCTCTGGCAGTACGTATGTATAAGTTTGGCCCAGCACAGAGGTTGACATTTGCGTTTTCCCCAGGTCTAGTAATATAAAACTGACTGCCACAATACTGGGTGTGAATCTGCAGCTGGAATATTTTGCCAGCAATAACTTTGAAACTTAAAGCCACCAAAACAGGACAGCATTCTCTTAATAAATAAATGAAATGAAATTGAATCAAGGTCTTAGCCACAGGCTTGTTACGAGAACCTGTGTACTATTTCCATTAAAACAAAATTGGTAATGTAAACATAAGTGCTAAACCTTCTGTGTTGCAGACTACAGTATTCACTGGAATTCTTAATCTTGTCATAAGACACATAAGTAGGTCACGACAAGCTTAAAATTTGATAGAAAGCAAAGTCTGAGGGGTTATATTATGCAAATCACCTTGCTTAAAAAGTTGATGCTTCTTTTTTTCCCTTCCCTGATTTTGACCAAGCCTTAACTATAAAAGGGTCCATTCTCTCTGGAAATAGAGAAATATTTGTATGCACACATTAAAAGCAAGTATTTAGTAACAAACCATAGTCTTTTAGACTACTTCTAATTGATATAGAAATCTTTTGGTGTTTATTTTGTCTTAAGTAGTGATTTATTGCTGGTGGGTATTATTTTAAATGTTATGATTAGAAGGTATTAAGAAGGCTGAATACATTACATTTAAATCCTAGTTCAAAATACATATATATTTATAAACCGGGGTTTTGGGGAGGGGGGGGGCGCGCAGGGCAGGGGAAATGATACTTTCAGAACTCAGGTTTAATGTAGAATTTAATCCAACTTTTCCATATAAATATTGCATGCTGAAACCAAACAACCAAACCTCAATTAAATGATGCACTTTTGCAAAGCAAGGAGGGAAAAACAAAGTTATTTATTTATGGGCAACATTTATAAATAAAAATTACACTCAGAGTCAAAATTAAAATGTGAGATTGTACTGCACCAATACTGCAACTTCAATATAGCATTTTAAACTTTAAGCAAGTGAGGCAGGGAGGAAGTATAGGAACTTTTTATGCACTGAAGAAGGGAGCAATTATGGGGAGAAATCTTTGGGAAACACATACATATGCTTAAATATCTTTAAAATCCTTTCCATAACATTTTGCTGGACTGGTAACTGCAAGCATACAGCAGCAAGGCCAGAACTAGGTCACTCCACAAGACTTGCGAGATTGCAAGCTGTCCTGACAACCCAGCATTGGCCCCATGGCCCTGCTCTTATGAGAGGAGGGCACACACAAAATCCTCATGAGCCAAGTGCATCTGAAACACTAGCTGAAGCCTACCATAACTTAAGAAAGCCAGAAGCACACAATCATAGTGAAGTGAATCTTAAGTCATAATCAGTGAAGTGAAGCTTGTAAATATTGTAAATTATAATACTGTAAATTAAGTTAGATTCGCTTGAAAACAGTTATGCAATAATGATAATGCCAGCCTAGCAGCTCTCACACAGATAAACTTGGTTATTTATCCAAAGAGAGGGTTAACTGCTGGCATTAAGGTAAACTACATTGGACTTTAAATCTTACCTGAAGAAAGCACCTCCTAATTCAATCAGTTGTTGGCTTCTCAGCCTTCTTGCCTCAAAGAACATCAGCCAGTGTTTTTTTTGTTTTTTAAATGTTCATTTGTCCTCAAAAGAACAGGACTGAGACCAAAAGAGTCATTTTTGTAAACCATTAAATAACTAGCAGATTGCCAAGATTTCTGCATTACTTTCAGCATTTCAGAGGTGAAAGTCCTTTCTGGCTAACCATCAGTACTCCTTCCTATTTTGCAGTATTATGTCTTTTATTTAGGTACAGACCAAAAAAAGACAAGAGTCAGCATCTCATATTTAATGGTTAAGAACTTCAGCACTGAGCCACTTGATACTAATTACTGCACAAGGAAGCTCAAGGTGTTGTGATTTGTCATAGCAAGAGCACTGCAACAAACACAGACTCTGTGATGGAGGGACAGCACAACTGCTAGCATCTTCCACTGCCAATATAGTAGTTGAGCTGACTAGTTGTATTTACAGTTGTACAAAGCCACAATTTAATAGGAAACACAGTAGTCAAAAGCATCTATTTTGCACAAACAGATCAGTTAAGATGAGTAATTAATATTCTGACGTGGCAGAGAAAAATAACCAGTTGGGACAAGTGCAGGGTGGCCAAAAATTGAGAGGTAAGACCTAATGTTTTCAGAAAAACTAATTAGCAGACAATTTATCATATTGCAACTCACCAAGAAGTTTAATATCCTGAGGGGGGTTCTGACAAGCTAGAGGGGGGAAATTAAAGCAACCCTGTGGAACAGATATAGGGCAGTATTCTAGGTCAGCGTGCCAAGAGAAACAGCCCTGCTGAGAGCTGGGCAGCAGTGGCTCTCCCAGCTCCTGAGGGCTGTTGCTCCAGCCACAAATCCCATTAAGGAAGGGAGATGGGAAATCAGCTCTTTCAACACGCTGACACCAATGACAGAATAACCCATCCTGTCTTTTGGGATTCATTCGAGCTGACCATGAATGCCCTAGATTCCCCCATAGACTTATTCCCCAACCGTAGCCATAACTTCACTGTTATTTTTGAAGGAAATGTACATAGTCACAGAGATACTCTGATAAACACAGACTTCTTTTCCTTCAGTGTGAATAAAGTCTGTAGCCAAGATTTTCTCTTCTCCGTGTCACATGGGGGAATGCGCTTAATCTCCTGTGGAGGACCGTATTTTAGCACATACATGCCTGCAGGAAGGACAAAGCTCCACTTTGGCAACTCGAAGGCACCACTGCCAACATCCTGCTGCCATTTCCACCAGTTACCAGGCTCCTCCCTCACAGTCTCAGCTCTTGCTGGTGGTGGGACTTGGGCACCTCGCTTCTGCAGGGACAATTAAAATCAAGCAAATCAAGTATTCTGGAAAGACAGCTGAAAAGCTGAAGCAACTGTATTGTAACTGGCTTTTACTTTTTTTTTTTTTAAGTTGCAAAAAAAACAAACAAGATTTGTGTTAGTATCTTAGTGCCAGAGGATGACAGTGTATTTCTTCAATTAGGCTCCCCCCACCCCCACATACCCTTTTCCTCAGCATGTGTTAGGTAAGTTTGTCACATGTTACACTAAATTTTAAACAACATGATTGAACCAATTATGCTGCCATAAATGTAACCAAGTTAGCTGCACAATCCCAAAGTGTTTTTTCCAAACTAAAAAATTGCCGTCTGCCCTAGGGATCAGGCTAGACATGCCGGAGTAAATTACAAGTATCTGTAGCCCAGAACAAACATCCCAGCAATGTCCAGACTAGCGATTACAAAATAATTAACCACTTCATCTTAAGGGAGACAGCCATCAACTAGTATTTACTAACATAAAGTATTTATTACCATAAAAAGCCTCCAGTTAAGAAAAGCCCAAAGAAGTGGTTTCAACATCTAGAAGACACTAGTCAAACAGCACAATATGCATAGCACAGGAATCCAAAAGAGTTTTTTTCCAAAAGACATCTGAATAGCTTTAAGAGTTCAGGAAAAAAAAAAAGAAAAAAGAAAAAGGAATATGAATCAATCTCAGGAGTGGCTGCTGATTCAGTTAAATGGAGCTTAAGGTCTTTTCATATCTAGAAATCTAATCAAAGCATCTGAACAGCTAGGTAGTCAAAAACATGAATCTCTGAAATCACTGTTTATTTTTTTTCTTTCATGCTATGGACCAACAACAAGACATCATTCTTGGTTAATATACCTGGATTAATCAAAAGGTAGGGTCACCACTGGTAGAATTCACAGCCACATTCAAAGCAGCCTACATGAGATCAAATTACTAAAACTACCAAATGAAGAAAGTATTTAATATTTTTAAATGAATTTACCAGTAATTTTTGCTGTGAAAACTATGGCTCACATATACACCAAATCTGTGGTTATAATTTTTCATCTAACTGTATAACTTTTGAACAAACCTCACACATTCTGGGGGCTTGTCAACTAATTTCAAGTAAGTAGCATAAGCAGGAGGAAATCATAGGCAAAACAAGGGATCTTGCTTCCCAATTTCTGGCTTTGACTTATTTGCCAGAGCAATTCCTTCCCTCATTTAATTCTGATACCATACTTGGGGCCAATCTTCCAAGTTCGGAGACCTAAGTGAAAAATGGAAAATGAACCTACATATAAAGAAAGAGAAGGCTGAAAGTTCTTCACATGCATATTTTGACAAAAGCCTTAGCGGATTACATTGCATATTTTACTGCATATAATGAATGGGCATTAAATATAAGAATGCGCATATCCATTTCTTTACCCTTCTGCTTGAAGGTGGGAGCCTGAATACGGTGCACGGGCCATACCCTCTAAAAGGCCTAGCCATGTTATCCACAGGTTCTTTGCACATTCTCCAACACAGGGTATTTAAGCCGCTAGTGCTCAGCTGTTAGAGAAGCAAAGCTACCATAAAACGCAACTTATAAACTTTGAATTCTTACTTGCTAAATAGACAATGGTCTATCTAGGGCAAATTCCTGCTTCAATACAGTACATACACTATAGTTCCTAGTAAACCAAGATGTAGTTGTTGAGATAAGGAGCCATTTAATGCTCTACGGAGCCAGGTTTTGCTGGAAGAAGAGAGAAATGGGAAATTCCTCACTACCTTATTCAGGAAACACAAAGTTCCTCCCCTGCATAACAAAGGGCCAAGAAAATCAAACATGGAGGAAAACGTGAACCACTTCAGTGTGTCATTCTCACCAGAGCTCAGAAAAACCCAACCTCCCCAAGAAAACAAACATGAATTTGAATTCAGGCAACAGAATACCACTAAAGTATCATAGTTGCTTAAAATTAGGCAAATATGGTGTATCCCGCCCACCACACACCTGTTAAAAAAATATCTCCATTGCAGTGAGATCAACACAGCTAGCACAAACACTTATCAAACACCTGCAGCATCAATTGAGAGATGAAGCCTGGGAGGTACAAAGCAGAATTCAATCTGTGCCATTAAACAAAGAAACAAAGGCATATATGTGCCTATTCAAAAAACAAGATACAAGGAAGGTTAAAGGGACTTTCTTCACTTCTCAAAATTTACAAGACTTCTGCAAAACAGCAATCACAATAAGCTAGAGCCTCAGAAATAACTTCATGCACAGAGCGATCTGTTACAAAATTAGAAATACAAAGCAGCAATTGTTTATCTGCAGCTTGAACAGATACGTACCAACTTGGAATAAAAGTTTTTAACAGCTAAACAATACCTACAGGACCTATTATGGAATCAAGTGTGACTCAGTTGATAAGGACAGTGTTGCATGTGGGTTTTCCACTTATCACTTTGGCTTTTTGACTGCCAGCAGTTATTTTTTCCCCCTATTCTAGGCTTTCATATCTCTTATTTCTTCATTTTGTTTAACCTTATTCCCTTTTTTCTGCACTTCTAACACTTGGTTTCAGAACTGTAAGCAATATGATTTCTCTGCCACTCAATTCACCTGACAAAACTTTCTGCTCTGTCCAGCCACTACTGAACACACGTTGCCTTAGCATTACTGCTTTATATGTATTAACAGATAGATTATCTAAGAATAGTATGGCTGCCACTAAAGCAAACCACTGAGTTTGAGAGAAAAAACAGGCCTATTCCCAAGGTGTTTTGAGCATAAATTCCAGTGGGAAAATTTGAAGGGAAGGAAAAATATATGCATTTCCTATGCTAGGCATCCATGAAGCTGCAAAGATATACTTGCCTCCTACCTAACTGCAGAGCTGCTCAGCACAGCTGACTGGTGAACTCGACACAGTTTTGAAGTGTCAAGAGGCACCAGTGAGAGCCCTCCCTTCATCACAGCGTTGGATACCCACACAGGCAGTAAGAAAGGACCATCACGAGCAGGGCAGAGCACCAGACCTCTGGAGGCAGTCTTGAAAGCCTATGCTTCTTGAGCTCATGCAGCGAACACACTCAGGAGACAAATACTCAACTACAGGAGAAGAGTCTGAGTTTATTAACTCAGAGATACTAGTTTTTTAGGGTACGGAAAATAAATTAAGTGGAACAAAAACACAAGAGGTTTGCAGCCAGTTTTTTTCAAGTTGTTTCCAAAATTGTCTTCATACAAAGGAAGAGCTTTATTTTCTTTTTTTTGCTTTTAACTAATAAGCAGGACATTCCAATGCACTCAAACTAGATATTACAGTAATGGTAAAATAAGGTTTTCATTTGAGGATAAAAAGCATTTTTACAAATATTAAGGCAATCATTTGGTATGTTCCCTTGAATGAGATAAGTACCCTTCTCTCCACACAGAAAAAGAGCAAAATTTAACCTATGACAAGTTACTGGCAAGGCTATTGTATCATGGTCAGAGGGTAACGCTGGTGCAACAGTGTTTGCGCAGCCTTGAGAACAGCATGACATACACTCCAAGACACTTTGCAACCAGAATTTGATGGTGATCATTTGAATTCCCCAAGGAAAGTCTCCCCCATTTTGCAAGTTCTCCTTCCGTTCTTCATTAAAAAGGTTTTCTCAACTACCCTTGTGTTTCCAGCAACCTGTTATTGGTTAGTTTGCATTTTCAAAGGCAGCACTTACACAGCTTTCTAGATTCATAACTTTCTTGTTTCTTTTTCCTCAGCTGGAAAGTTTAAGTTTCAATTTCAAGTTTCACAGCTTATGCAACTAAAACTTAACCACCGCAACAGCAGTGCACATAATTTACATATTCAAGACGACAAGAAAAATATACGATTACTCCGATTTTAATAAAATCATGTATCTTCTAAATGAAAGATTTTCACGTGTACCAAATATTCTTACCACAAAGCCTGGGGTTCTCATCTACATTCTGCAGGTCACAGTGGCATCTTACCAACAAAAGCACATTCATTCCTAGAAATAACCTTTGCTCAGGAGAAAAAGCTTGAAAGTAGCTATTCTTATGCCAATAAATGTGTAGGTAAGAAAACAGAGGAAAAGATAAATTTATATTCCTATAACAAGCTTATTCATAATTTACTACACCATGAGGAAGACTGCAGGTTACTACATTTGCCTTTTATAAAACTAGGCAGAATGATTTCTGCAACATATTAAAGTGACATTAAACCACCTGTGTGCTGATCTGTTATGAAACACACATTCAGCAAAAAGAAAAGCTACATAACACAAGCTTTTTTGTAGTGAGAAGATAAACTCACTTTTCTGCCTGTCCTTAATATTCAAAGCTATGCCACTGCCATTACAACATGCAAACAAGGATCCTGTTTCGAGCCTACCGGGCTGTTCAGGTTACAGAACCATTACTTGAAGCCAGCTATACAATTACCCTAACAGCATTCTTTATTGACCAAGCAGAGGATCATTACATACCACTAAGTGGAAAGCCTGATTTCTTTTGTATGAATTCTGCTGTAGTTTTTTGGTAACGTTTTTTAAGGTGTTGGGTTTTTTGGGGTTTTTTGGTTTTTTTTGTTTTTGTTTTTTTTTTTAAGTTTTTAAATCTTTTATCAACCCATCTGTTACAAGAAATTTAAGTTATTTCTGGAAGCTAATAAGACTGAGTAAGTCATATATTAAAAAAAAGTAAGGCTATCTAGATAATCTACAGATTTTCAAGTTAGATGTGACCAGCAAGCGTCTTGTCTAAAGAATCATCTACACATTTGGGAAATGAAACTGCTATTCAATTCCCAAATATTTCTTGGTTTCTCTGTCATTTCATACAGTCCCACTAGTAAGTCTGTAAGTAACCATTTTAACATGATTTCTCATCTGGAGTGGATTAGATTCACTAATCTAGCCTGATTCATTTTCAGCTATGATATCAAAATTGAACAGTACTCCAATAGAAAGCAAAACACCTTTTCAAGGGATAGACTTTTTTTCATGGTTTTCCAACCTGATTTAAAGATAGGTGAAGAACCGTGTTTGCCTTTAAATTCCTATTCAAATAGGACAGACTATCACTAAACTGCCAAAGTCTTCTAATACCATGCTCCCAATCCCCAGTGAGGAATCTAAGTCAGAAAAACGTGAAAATAAGTTGATTTTTTTAATTAATATAACTGGCCTAGTGCAAGTTAATTTATGTTTTTCTGCCAGGCTCTCCTGGTCTGAGATTCTGGTAACACTTCACTTTGTTTTTATTAATGTGAACAGTAGTGAGCTCCCAACATGTTGAGCCATATCACCTTACTTGTAAAGCCTTCTACTAAATCATTGATGAAAACAAGCAGTAGCACTGACTGCAGCACTGTACCCTTGAGATATGAGCTTACTGACTTTACTTCCAGAGGAGCTCTATTCTTATACCATACAATCAGTTTTTAATTCATGATGAGCCTTTATACATATAACGCATGGTCACTTTTTTCAAGCCATTCACAGCAGACCTTAACCTTTTAATATTCAAATAACCCACTGAATTCTACATAATCATCTTTCACAGCCTCCTTCTGCATACTTTGGTATTTTCCGTGTTAGACAGGATTTCTTATTTTATGACTATTATTCTAACAAAGAACAGTATCTTTGATATTACTTTCATAAAACATCCTCTAGTACAGAACTGAGATTCAGCTTTGTTGTTCAACATTGTTTTTCCGTAACCTACAAAAATTAACAACAATTCAGAATTAAACTATGTGCGTGTCGGTATAGTTTTCCTACTGAAGCAGTTTGGAGACTACCATATTTTAACACTTCTGAAAAAAGTTAATTACATTGTAGCTTCTGTGGTAACATAATCCTTCAAAGGCACATTTTTGAAATGTGTTATGCTATCCTTAAACACAAATGTGAAACTGTAAAATGTGCCAAGGATGGCAAATTTTCAAGGATGCAATAATTTCTTTATATTTACTGCTACCAGTATTCTTTTCTTTATTTTCCTTTTGTGGCTACTTTTGTCAATATTGTTTACAGGCTTTTAAAGAGATGTGCTTGTGGGATATTCAGTGGAGACAGATACATCAAGTCAGTGGCATTAGGAGACATAGTGGAGTTGAGGTTAAAGCAGAGACTACAGAGAAGAATAAGAGGGAAAAGGTCACAAATGTGAAGAATGGAGATAGGAAACTTAAAGGAGACAGATTCCTTCCTCCTCCTTTCCTAGAGCCCTTTTGAAGTCCTAGACTTTTATATCTAGGTTCTGACTGGATATGAGGAAAAAAATTTCACCATGAGGCAATCAGGCACTGGGGAAGGTTGCCCAGAAATGTTGCCTAGTCTCCACCACTGGAGATTTTCAAGACTCTCAGCTGGATATAGCCCCAGGTGACCTGGTGTGATCTCACAGCTGACCCCAATTTGAGCAGTAGATTGGAGCAGGGAGATCTGCCAGGTCCCTTCTAGCCTGAGCTCTCCAATTCTATTGTCTGAGTTATTTTGAGTTCTCAAGCTAAGTTTGTGAATATAGTTCTGAACCATGCGCGAAAAGAAAGGATAAACCACTATCAAGTAAATTCTGAAAAGCCCTTTTACTATGTTTATAGTCTTCTTGCCTTTCATCGTGTTCACAAGCAACATAAGGATAGCCTGCTTGATCTTCAAGTGAGAGGAGGGAGAAAAATTATTATTCAGTATTCTCATGAAATTCTCTTTCCTCTAAAAGCCATATAATTGCACTTTTTTTTTTTTTTTTTTAACCTAGCTCAGATGAAACTACTATGAACACAAGCACTATTTAAATGAAGTCAGAGACATGGCTAAATAAAGTCTGAAGCTTATGTTCTTCATAAGGGTCCCTGCCATGCCTTGCCTCAGCCCTGTGCTTACAGGGAGAAGGAGGGGATTTTGATGAGCCACTAGCATTGATAGCACTCCTGCATCTTGCTCAAGGACATCTACCTAAGTTGTAGTCTCTACTCCTGGTGACAGTAGTGGTATCCACAGTGACAAAGATGTAACAACTATTTAAATACCAAAGGCTACCTAGGAAATCATGAAGATACGCCCATGGCAAATCCTCCCTAAGTAAATCCAAAGTAAGGGGTAGAAAGGTATTCTGAGGAGAAAAAACAGCTTAAAATAAGTTATTTGCATCAGCACATTCCTGTATATACTGCAATACAAAACCAGTCATACATTATGGTTATCAAAGTAAGATGACATAATTAAAAATAACATAACTAGAGTGAAAGGAAAAATAATGAGAACCAAGTTTGTCACCTAAAATAAAGTAGGATAAGACTGAAGATAAAAAGCAAATAATGATCAGTTTCAGAAAATTTAAGTTGCATTTAAAGATAAAAACAGAAGTAGTAGTTTCTGAAAAACATGGACATGCTCTGCATTAACCCAAAACAAGCATAAACACAACATTATTTAAAACAAAACAAACTAGAAAGGTGGATAAAATCATTCTTATATTAAAAGCAGAAGACTGAGTGACAGAAGCAGACAAGCAGCATGCAACAGGGCCAAAACCAGACATCTGGACTCCAGATTTCCAGCTTTGCATGACAACCAAGCAGAAGCATCTTTCATCTCATTGTATTATAGTGCACTTTTAACTCTCCCCTGCAAGAATAAAATTAAAATAAAACAACACAAGACAGACAACACCTATTGTCTTAAAGGGAGGAAGGGAGAAAAAGCAAGGAAAAGAATGTCTAACCCTTAAAAAACTATTAACAGAATTAGAACAGCAAACGTATACTTATATATATATATTTGAGGGGGAATGCAGAAGTTCCTTCATTTTTGCTTTTATCAGACACATGCATATGTATATATTGTTTCAGGAAGGGGCTGCATCTGGGGAAGTTGAGAAATTAAGGCTACCAACCCATTCACTACCAGATTGACCAAAAATAGGCCTATTAAATATTAAGCTTATTTTAAATTAGTCATTTTTCTTAAAGCCCCACCATCATACATTCAGCAATCTGTACCTACTAAACACTAGGAACAAAATCACAGGCATGATAACAAGATGTTTCCCATAGAGTTGAACACTGCATGCTAACAAAAAAAGTTCAGATCATCAAATAACCATACATTCAAAGAATCCCTACTGACATAGGTCTACAAAGACTGAATTGTTATACAGTCCAGAAGTCAAAAGCAAGTCTGAAAAAAATGAAATGCAAGTCTTGCTTTCTCTTCAACCCAAATTACTCCACTGTGAAAAATTAACATTCTAGGTCTGCATTTTAAGTGAACAATAGTTAGAAATAAAAAGCTATCTATTAGGTCATTAGTGGATTCCTCTACCAATGCAAAATTGCATCTTACAGTACACAATAGTGTTTTGAGTCTAGTTAAAATGCCAGTCAATAGCACTTTCCAGGGATGACTGATCATATAGATCCCACTGGAAAGAGCTGTGCAGTTCAGCCCAAATTTTCTTTAATTTCTTCCCATCAGTGGTAAGGTAAAACTCTGAGTTTTGCTCTTTGTAGCACCTTAAATATTTCTTTTTGCTTCATGCTGCCACCCACCTTCCAGTGATGATCATGACTCCACAATCCTTCACAAACTCCAGCTGAAGTTCTCTCCCCACTTTTTTCCCCCCTCTCACCTAATTTTTCCTGAGATAGGGCTGCTAAGAACTACACAACTCATGGCACTTTTCACTACATCAGCTCTATCCAATATTAATTCAATACAAAGTATCCAAAGCACAGTATGTTTCTAGAGGCCATCATTTCACAAGACACAGGAGTCTTGGAAACTGCAGTAATAAGCAGTTATGAGGAGAGAGAAACAGGTTGAGGAACTGAAATAACAAGGAGCTCAGCAGTCCTCAGAAACAGGAAAAAAGAGAATAAGTGACCAAGTAGGCTAGGGTTTATGAAACTGAGGTCATGACAAATCCTGAAGAGGTTCAGTGTAGCGTAAAGATAGGTCAGCTAAACCCTACCGAAGTCTTCTCCATACCTTCAACAGTGCCAAGGCTTTCACCACGCACATCACAACTCCTGCACCTGTGCTGGGTTCTCACTGCAGAGCTACCTGCCAGCCCGCCAGCTCCACACCTGCCAAAGACTCTGCCTTGACCCATATGATGGGCAAGGGGAGCAGCACACAGAATAGTTCAAGTTTCTATGCATACTTGCAGGGCACAAGGATTTAAGGTGCGTGAACAACCTCACAATTTTCTGACCTCTTAGTGTTTGACTATGCAAACTTCAATTTCTACTTGCATTTTTAGTGCTGCAGCATCACTTCTTTCAACTGAACATTTATCACAGGCCTGCGTGTAGCATATTGTGAACAATAACATTTGCTTCAGTTGGGTGTTTGGTGGCACCTCTCCAGCAAGTGAATTTCAGAGCTGACTGCCACAGCACAGGCCCACTGCAATGTCTATCACGTGGCAGAACCATTAAAAAAATAAAGCAATGAAAACCAAATTGTGCATTTGCTCAAGAACCACCTGTTCCCTCATGATCCAGGTCAAGATGCATTAGCAGAGTAACATTAGAGATATGTTCCATCCCCAATTCACATCGACAACAATAGACTGAGTTTACTAGGATACGCCTTCAGAACAAAACCAGGTAATTTAAACCAAGCACACACACTACCTGGGAATATGCAGATTGGTCCATTGTGGCATTTGCATAAAATCTGAAGGAAAAAACTAGGAAGCATTTGGCATTTATGCTTTAGTCCTCATCTTGTCTCCCCTGCTAGGCAAAGCAAAGGCACTCTCCAAATTATCACAAAGCACACCATTATCAACAGCCACCCGCCTTTGACACATCTCTGCGGAGAGGTTTTCTGTAGCTAGTGTTAATACCTATGCAGTAAACCATTTTTATTTCATTTTGCTGGTGCAATAATCTCCAATGTCTCAATTAGGATTACTTCACAATGTTGGAAGTCTTACGTTCCCAGACCTTATCTTATAGAAAAGAAAAAAAGGAAAGACTATGGAGCAGAGAAGGAAGAGATTGTTTACTGCAGTTACATCTGTGTGCACTGTTACAGCATTTAGCTGAGTGGAACCTGTGTCTTTAACTGCAAATATCAACACCAAAACTAGAAGTAATAAAAGGACTTCTGTTCCTCCTGGTCCTCTCTGCATAACAACCACAAGCAAACTATGTTTCGAATATTAAAGAAATTTATTTTGGATTACCTAGTCTACCTACTCCAAACAAAAAGTGTCCTTACCTCTAACTTTACTTCCCTCTATGGACAAGCCTGATTGAGAGAGCTTTCCCCAAGTCAGAAAACAAAGTCTACAAAGAATTCCCTAATGTACTATACAAAAAAAGGTTAGAAATAGTTTGTTCATTATGGGGAGGGGGAGGAAGGGAAGGGGGGGAAAAAAAAAAAAAAAAGAGAGAGAGACCTTGCTCTCCCCTAAACATTTAAAGACTTCAGTAACACAGCTTTCTTCAGTGTTTAGGAGAGTTTGAGAGTGCCACTAAGAAATTATGCGTTTTCTGCCATTATATATGCAGTTCAGGTAAACTTTCTGCATTCTCAAGGAGCTTCTCCATGTCAAGCAAGCCTGGCATGGAGGCCAATATTAGAGAGGCAAAATTCACTTGAGCTGTAAAAAGATTTTCAGTTATTTATGTCTCCAGCAAATAGAGATGGTTAAGGACTTGCACAGTATCCAGGAAAACAAAAGACACAGATAAATTAGCCTAGCATTTAAAAAATGCATTGCTTCATAGGATCAAAACATGGAAGTCTTTAGTTTATATTAAATAATTAAGTAGAAGCATTCAACTGAAAGATCAGAGGATACAGTTTAAAAAAAACCTGTGACCCATACTGCCGAACGCCTATGCTTCCCACTCTGAAAATGAAGAGGGGAAAATAGTCATCTTTCTATTAAACATGAGATGACCTCTATTCTTCAACTGCGTGAAATGAAAATGAAATACAAGGCTGCCACTTTCTTTCCCAGAGTACTGAGCAAACCTTTGAGAGCTCAAGTCCTTTTCCCATGCGGTAAACGGGCCTGGCACACAGCGCACACAGCAGGCACATACAGTTGATTTTACTGAACGCGAAGCTCCTGCGGGCAGAGGCGGGGGGCGCAGTGGGTAGCTCAGTGCGAGAAGCAGGCTGCACAGCTGAACTCTGCCCCACTTTCCGGCTGAATCAGGTTAGCTCCGCTGCCAGCCAAACAGCCAGGCCCTTTCAGCAAGGCCCCTCGGCACACAGAAATATTCCTCACCCGTCGCCAGCACCCTACAAACAACAGTCAAGCTACAACTCCATGGGTTAGAAGAGTTAACTACACAAAAGTGAAAATTCTTGTAGCAGTATGGCTCATACTTTCACCATTTTAGAATAGTTGACAAGCCTTTTTAAGTATTCTCCTAACCAATGGAAATAAAATGTATAAATTTGGTTTATTTTCCATTGGCATTAGAAAATGCATTTATTTTTGTGGAACAGCTAAAGAATCCCTAATAAGTTATTTAAATAGATTTTAGGCACACAAAAACGGGGAGTATTTATTTTCACATCTGTAAGTCTGTGTGTATTAGTGAACATCTCTTGCAAAAACAGCAAGTAGAAGCTGTGCATGCTGATGAAGTGTTACACACCACACAGTACCGGCCATACCAAGCACAGGCAGCATTACCTGCAAGTTGTGTCATCACTGCTCCGTCTTCAGCCAAGCCTCAAATCTCATCACAACTGAAATGCAAGCTGCAATTCTGCTCACAAACCAACCAACCTGCCTATGTTTATATTGATCTCTATTTTGCACAACATTTGAGTCTTTCTAATGAGAAATCTGTTTACTAATGCTAGGGAAATGGAGTGCAGTATAGCCAGAATGCCCCTATTTCCATAGCAGAGCGCTATAGATTTTAGTCAATACAGGGCTGTTTCAGACCCTGAGTAGCCACATAAAGTCACCTGGGTTGAGCATAATCACTCACTTCAAAACCTGCCCTTGAATGCAAAAACACATAAGCTTAAAAACACTTTGAGTACCACAGTAGGTTTTGACAGGCTGTAAGCATTCATTTCTCTATTTAATGATACACAGCTACATATACCTTCTTTTCAATAAGGTGTGGTAGAGGAAAGGATAAGATTGGCAAGCCATCTGATCCAAACAAAACTAAGTTTGCATTTTCTCTACACCATTCTTTAATAACAGATGCACATGGCATCAGTCTTATTATTTGAATTTATTGTTCCATATCACCACTAGAGCTTTGACTAGGTTCAGTGCATAGCATCCATAAAACACTTTCAAAGTGAAAGGCATTACATAAGCAAAAAGGCCTGCTTGTGTATAATGCCACCATTCATGGCATATTTCAGTAAATTCAGTAATTTGAGGCATTAAAAGAGTAAAACTACCAGAACAGTCAGTTTTCAAGTAACAAACTAGCATATATATTTGTCAATAGTTTATATGCAAGGCTTTAAGGGCATGCAAAAAGGAGGAGATTAATCTTTTCCTCAGAAGCATTATGGAGCTCACATATACACACTAACTTTCTCAACTTCATATTGATCATTCCTAAATTGTGGTCTGCATACCAGTGATGGAACAGGAGACCATGAACAGTGGTATTCCCAAATAAAAGCATCTTGATAAAGATTCTTATTAGGCAATGAGAGATTTGGGGAGTGACAGCAGTTTTGGTGGAAGAAAAAATAAATAAATAAATAAACCACACACACCACACACTTTGATAATGGCTATGCTGTTCCACCTGCTGTTTCACTTATTTATATAACCTTCCGTACATCATACACCAAGATTTTCAGAGAACATAGAATGGGACATCTAAAGAGAATCCTGATATTCAGTATATGCTGATCTGCCACACTTTAATAGTTAGGCCTCCCCTTAAAAGATAAGGCATCACTCAACCCTTTTCACTTGAAAGTGTTGAGTATTATTTATAACGTACCTATTACAATTTATATTGCTACCTAGAGGTAATACTACTACTGCTACCGAGTCTTTGGAGACTTTAATTAAATCATATATATTTATGCTAGAGTACTTCTCCAAATCTACCAAAAACCCAATAGCAGGAACGTACATAGTCAACCACCTCCTTACTGCATTCATGGGTAAAGATTACTGGAAGAATTATGGGGAAAATAAACAATGGACAAACAAATAACTTTCCAGGCTGCAGTACAGTTAGATTGACTAAACATCAGCAACACCACTCAGCAATTTTTGAAGACTTGCAGAGCTGTCTGCAATTCAGAGGCTTAATGGCTAAAATATATCCCACTGAGAACTCAGATCATAGTATTTGATCAAATCAATATTAAACACTCATGTTGTGAGGAATAGTTTCACAGAATAGTTACTGAAAGCACCAGACCAGTCCTATGCTCGGTTAAGCAGAACAATTGCATACTTCATTACATTAGCATTCAGAAAAGTAACTAACCCCCCACAAAAGTGCTTTCCTTAGGTCCACATCTAAGATAATCACCTCTCATCTACAAGAAGAGCAATTCACTACCATCTCTCTCATTTGATATGTGTTTCAGTTACCTCAGAAATCTGTTTGAAAAACAGATAAGGAAAAATAAAATGAATTAGATGATTTGTTGTTTGACTAAGAAATTGCCATGTATTTATCACAAATTGCAAAACAGAAGATGAGAAACATGCATAGAGCAAACTAAGAAAGCATACTGCAGTGGTAACTGGTAAAATAGTAATTTTTGTATTATTAGGTGTTTCTGTAACAATAAGTTGAGTGAGTTATTACTGATGCTTTCAAAAGCACAAGTATGGATCAGTTCAGTGATCTCCTTCCTGTATAGATGTGTCTGTACAAAAAACTCCTTTTACAATTTCCCTGTACCTAAGCTGTAAAGAAAGGTGATATACTGCCTCCAACTACCATGAGACAAGCTTAGGGCCCTCCAGTGCACCCACCCCAATACAGGCTGGCAGCTTTTCAGAGAAGGACCTGGGGGTCATGGTGGACACCAAATGACCACAAGCCAGCAATGCGCCCTTGTGGCAATGAAGGCTGCATCAGGAACAGGGTTGTCAGCAGGGCAAGGGAGAGGATCCTTCCCCTCTCCTCAGTGCTGGGGAGGCCACAGCTGGAGTGCTGGGCCCAGGGTTGGGCTCCCCAGGACAAGGGAGACATGGAGCTACTGGAGCAAGCACAGCAAAGGGCCCCAAAGATGAAGGGACTGGAGCATCTAGCCCTACATGGACAGGCTAGGAGAGCTGGGACTGTTTAGCCTGGAAAAGGCTCCAGGGGGATCTCAGTGTGTCTAAACAGCTGATGGGGGCGTGGGAGGGGTAAAGATGACTGAGCCAGACACTTCTGAAAGGTGCACAGTGACAGGATGAAAGGCAATGGGCACAAACTGAAACCCAGGAAAGTGTATTTAAACATAAGAAAAAAAATTTTTTTACTGTGAGAGTAGTCAAAAACTGGAACAGGTTGCCCAAAGAGGTGGTGGAGATGCTCAAAACCTGACTGGACTCAGCCCTGAGCAACCTGCTCTAGTTGATCCTGCTTTGAGCAGCAGGGTTGGACTAGACGATCTCCAGAGGTGCCTTCCAACCTCAGCAATTCCGATTCTGTGATCTTTGGAGAAAGCATGACTAGAAGTTGGAAAGTAGTAACGCTTCTGCACAGATAGGCTCCTTTTACCAAATTGCATACCCATTGAAAAAAAGAGACAGAGAGAGACAAACACCAAAAGAAAGCATTTGATTCTATGAGGAGAAAGAATAACACATACTCGAAGTAAATGGCAGACCATGATTTTATTTAATTAAGGTATAATAATAATCCAGTGTAAAGCTACAGGGTTCCCAACATAGTATCTGCTGAGAAGCATGCCATTCTTTTGATCCAGTTGGGAAACCTACACCAAAGGGAAAAGATGATCCAAGGCCTTTAAGAACCCTTATTTTCTCCCCCAGATTTAAGGTCTACTAATCTCACATATTAACCACACTAGCACCCTACATCTGTGACAAGTACAACATTGGAATAAACCAGGAATCCACCTTTTTATAAAGGACGCTGAGACAAGCAAAACAGCTGTCCAGTCTCAATCTCTTAGCAGGAAAATTTCTTGATCCAGTAAAGCAGATAAGCTACCCCACAGAATAAGCATGCATTCAGCTACGCTGTGGCAAAGGAAGCAGGATAGTCTTGCAAAATCTCCTTTTTTGCCCTGATGAAACATTATGTCTGAGGCATGACTTGAAAGGACACTTTTCAAGGGATGACCACTGACCTACCAGCCACACTAATGAACGTTCCTGGTTCTCTAATGCACCATATATTCAAATAATGATAGCTTCTGGTGTTGCAAGATTCTTCCCTTTCCCTGCACTTTTTGTATATACAGTTATATTGTTCAGCATTGTTACTTCCCCACTGCTTCAAAAGGACTAAAAGTTAGACCTAAAATATCTAGGGAATATTCCTGATGACTATGGGTAGGATATCACAGGGACTTTCCCAAATCTACTACACTTTAAGCATCCAACCTATTGTTTTGAGAAGCTTTTCATGGGAAGCTGTATTTTCTTTCCTACTGCATTAAGGCAGAAGGATAAAGGAGAAAAGACAAGTACAAAGTTGAATAAGTAACTAGAAGATGCTGGGAACTTAGTCTTTTTTTATTCAAGTTAACTTCAAATCCATTTGTTAAATGCATCCATTAATGCAATTTGATGAACCTATATTTTGAAATGGGCTTTTAAACACCAGCCTCCCATGTCTTGTAATATGAGCAATACTGATTCTTATTCATTTAAGACATTAGATGCTCACTACATAGCTGATGGCATTTATGTAGATTCCCGAATTCATGAAGATCTTCCTAACAGTAAAAAGGCTTGCTTAAAGTATTACATCAAGCTCTTAATGATAAAAGAGTCTGTCAAATCTGATTGAATTAGATAATCAGTGATTTCTGGGAACAAAACAGGCCTTTAGACAGTGTTAAACGCTACCTCCACATTGAAAATGAGCATGCTGTAGACTCCTCTACATGCCTCTACTCACTTGACAAGCAAATATTGAACGGCATCAAGTCTCCTAAAAATGTTTCTGTAAGTTTATTCTAAGGTTTTGTAAAATACAAAAGCAATGCATTCAGTCATGGCTTAAATACTACACATCTTTCCCCCACTTTTTCAAACTGGTACTCATTTAAATTCCTTCAGTTTTTAAGTCACCTGCAGAAAGAAATATAAACTAAAGAAAAAAAAGTTCTGTTTCAACACTAGTTCAAGTGATGTATCTCATCCTACCTTCCTTTTTCTAAATTCCTATTGACAGTTGAAGACGGTAAGCTTTAGATATGAAGATGCTACAGTTTATTAGAGATACTTTGCCTTGAGCTGCCCACATCTTACTGCTCATCTCTACTGCAAGGCACCTGGCCTAATGCATTACCTCTGGCCAGCTGGGCACCGCTCGCCTCAGAGCCGACATTACAGGAGCCGCTCACAACAGCTCGTGGCCACTCACAGAAGGGGCTCCCCCTGCCCCCTCCGAATGAGCAGTTCCCAGTCATCAACTCTAAAATCAGAAATATGAATGAAATATTACTCTAACTCCCTGGTTCAGAGTGCAAAGAGCATAAGGTAATATTTTATCATACCAAAGATAAATTTCTGTAGGCAAGGGTTGGAAGACATGCTTAAAACTCCATTATATTAAATACCACACATAAAAACCTAGCTGATAATACATTAGAAAGTAATTACTATTGTTTCGCATTTGAAAATTACAGTCTTAATACTACAAGGAAACAGGAACATCAGCCAGAACTCTCTAGGTAGCAGTCATTAAATCCTGGGCCTAAGTATCTCAGGCTGTTTGCACTCTTATTGCTGAGGGTTCATTAGAGAAAGTAACAGACAAACCTAAAGTTTCTACAGGTTTAAACCTGAACCTCAACAGGATGCACAAATTGTTGAGACACAGTTCAGTTAAGTGGACTTTATCAGCCCGTTGTTGTCATCTAGGATTGCGCCATGGGAAGATAGCTATGACAGGTTTTACTGAGGACAAAGGGGGAGAAGGGCTGAATGGGCAGAGGTGACTGAGAACTCAAGAGACAGGAAACATTTACGTATTGCCCCAGATTATCAGGGATGATTTCACAGAAATATGCATGAATGCTGTATCCATAATGACCATAACTTTAGTAAAATATCAGAAAAAACAGAAGGGTAAGAAGACTTCTACATGTTTTACAGTGCTATTCTCCCATTCATTTTTCCAGATAATCAATTGATGTCCTTTTCAACAGGACACTAAGCTAGTTCAAACATCCCATTCACTTGCTACTCAATACCAATACCAAACCCAGTGGTTCAGTACCATTGATCTGTTGTAGGTTAAATTAACAGTGATCATGCAATTAATGGAAAAACTGACATATTAACACTACAGCAGAGAGCAATGATTGCTTCCAATTGGATCTTTGATATATGCCAACAATTTTAGGAAGCAGAGTAATTTGTTGTGGGATCACTGTGCCTTTGCTGGCCTTAAGAGCCAACAATATAGTTTTATACAAGAGATGCTTACCAGCAGAGAAGTTTGTTTACATTAATAATTTACTTCTACAGTATTAAAGTACATGATGCTTTTAAACCATGTTTAAAAACAAAAAAGGTCCAAGTTTGCCATTCAAAGAACTAAGGCAAGAGCAGCACGTTTGTGCATAATTCTATTGACACTTCATTTCGATTTATCTGTTCTGCACAGAGACATGCAAAGCAGGGTATGCACTTAACACCTTTGATGTTCTTTCCCCATATCACTAATTATTCCCATGTGCTGGCAGTGCAAAAGGCTGAAGCAATTAAGCAATCCTGACAATGGTAATAATAGTTGTGGTAGTGGCAGCAACCTCCTTTTCCTATTTTCCTCTTCTCCTTCCAGCAAGGAGTCAGACAACAGGAGGGAGAGGCCCTCCATTGCCAGTTCAGACAGGGGGTTGATGATCCTTTTTCTCTTAGTGGTCCCAGTCCCCAGTGGATTCTGCAGGAGGTTCAAAACCCTGTCCTGAAAAACTGAAAGCTCTGCTTGGAAGGCAAGACCGGACACAAGCCACAGAACCAAGAACTAAACCAATACATGAGAAAACAGCAGAGGTAGTGGATACATGATAACAAGTAGAGGAAATGGGGTGAGACGGACAGACTTTTGGTGTAGGGGAGGCTTGTGGGGTGGGGGTGGTGGGGGACTTTTTTTCTTCTTCTTCTTCTTCTCTTCTTTCTTTTAAAGCAACCCAGAGGAACACTGAACACTCCTGACAGCACACGCAAATTTCTGAAGAAATCCTGGGAGCTACTGCAGACTTCTAAAGAATATCCTGCCCAGGGGTCTGATTAATATTAGAGACCAGTAAGGCCACAGGGTTCCTGCAAGCCTCCTTTTCAAGCTTCCCCCTCTAGCCATAAGCTTGGCTTGACTGGAGCAAGGCGGAAGTTGACAAAAGCAGTTCTGTAAGATTATGGCACCTCATGCATGAGGCAAATACAGTTACCACAGAAGAATCACAATTCTAAATACTTACATCATCAGTGGACATCAAACAATTACGCATCAAAGCACTCCAGCATTCCTGTTCTGTCAAACAACAAGAGGGACAGAGGGCTGCAGCTAGCCCAGAGTCCTCTTTCCCTTCTCCCTCTCTTCACCAAAAACCAACAGAATACAGAACAAACTTCAGTGCTTGCAGGTGCCACCAAGTGCTGGGAGAGAGAGGGGCTGACCTGACTGGGAGGTTTTGTACCCTTGCAGGACAACAAAGGAGGACGAGGCCCCTACAGCACCTAATTCTGCAGCCTCAAGTATTAACTGAAGCCCTGTGGGGACAACACAGCAGCATCCTCTCCCCCAGCAACCAAATCAGAGTGGCTGAGGAGCAAAGGTATTCACATTGCCTCCTGCCTTCACGCTACAGCTCCAGGAACCTTCAGGCACATAATCCATCTTTTACCCACAAAAAACACTACAAAACTCAGAAACAAGTGACAAATATTAAATTATTAAATATTCATACCTCAGGCATCAGAAAAGAGATGCAGATCACTTTATGGAGAATGATCTAAAAATAGGATAAGATAAAGCCATTGGAAAGTCTATCTATTACACTCAATTACAATCAATGCATAATTTCCACAAACTACATTTATGATGAGTATCTAAGCATTACTTGGATGATTACTGTATTGCAGATGTTGCTTCAGTTTCTTTAAAGCAATGAATGACTTCAGTTTTTTTAGTTTAACTGCAGAAGATTATCCAATCTTCACAGCTGCTATACCTTACTAGAAGTTAAATCTAAATGTCTCCAATATGCGTCTTCTAGCACAAAAGGAACTAGACAAGGAAAGACAATCCCATCCTCAAGTCTGAATGAAGAGTATGAGGAACTGTTAAACTCAGATGATTTCAGTTCAACTAAAGGAAGTTGAATTAATTTAGGAATCATTTCAACAAGTATTTAATGTACAGCAGCTTCAGTTGTTCACAACTGATTTCAGTTCTGCATCTCTATCACAATTTTAGCATGAAAAGACTGAAAAACAAATGGAAGTAGATTTGTTTTCTTAGAGGTTTCATGTTTTTTTGACTGAGCCTGATGCTAAAGGAATCCTCTACCTATGTTGCTCTGCAAATCAATATTAACTGAAAAGCTCCATATGCCTCAGGGCTCTCTATGAGCCATTCTAAGGACAGGAATGCATCAGTACTTTTTTAATAATGTAGTAGGAAATGCAGGGAGAACAACCCCCACCATATATCCATTCTCTCCAATTGGTTATGTTACAGACATATTAGACTTTTACTATATTCTGCAAGAGATTTTAACTGCTGTTTATGAACATCTTCCAAACAGAATTTTCAGGGTTATACTAGATCTCCTTTCAATATTTTATTTTTGGTCCACATTCAGTGTAAACAAAATTGCTGTTTCCAGATACCTAACCCCAAGCAGATCAAATAAATGAAACAACTGCACCCAGGATGAGAACAATTTTGGACAAAAATACACTCACACACACAAAAGGATGTGGAATCTAACTAGAAATCAAAGCGCTAATACTGATTTAGCAGGTTACATATATCAAATATAGCAGCATCTCTATCACGTTGTTACAGTAAATATGACAGCTAAAGATTTAAAGTTGTAACTAGGCAGTTCTCTTCCATGGAAAAGGGAAATTCTGCATACTTTGTGAGATAACTGAACTTGAAGTGTTTCTGGGGGTTGTAACAGAAACGAATTCCTTGGAAGATGAAGAGTAAAAAAAAAGCAGAGGTTGTAGCAGATAGCCTGGCATAAACCACTGAAAATTTAGCGAGATTTTAAAAAATGATTTGAACCAAATAATACCTCAAAATGCCAACTCTGATCTTTTGAGAACTGATCATCTTTCCTCACATCAATACAATCATAGCCTAAATTAGTAGAGAGGAAACAACAGTCTCAATTCTCATTACTACTAACAGGCAACTGAAGAGCTACAGAGAGAGTAATGTTGAAAATTGCCAATACAATTCTAAAAAGATAATTTCAGCCAAAGGTGTGAGGAGAAGTTAGAAGCATTCTGTGCTAGAATTCTAAATGTTAAAATGAAAAATGAGGCTTAATTCCTCAAGACACCTTTCTCAATAATTTCAGAATCCTGTCCTCTATTGCTAGATCATAGTAACAAGCAATAATCAAATTTTTAAACTTTAAAAAGAAGTTGTATCAGCATATGATTATCAACATTTATCATATAAAAAGACAGAAACCCCAATGCTACTGTTTAATCACCATTCACGTGACAACACCACGCAACACCAGGACATTTACATCAGTGCTAACAGGGCTGATGCCTCAGTACGCCACGCAATCCTTTCTTATGAACTCACAAGAGTTCAGATTTGTAAACTTATGCCATCATTTGCTTTCAGGGAGATTACTAAAAGCAGATTTTTCAGATTTAAAACAATCACAGCTAGACCTCAAAATAAGCAATTACTTGAGATTGGCTTAAAAGTTATACGCACATATGATAAACAGATTACATTAACAAGAAAATGTGGAATAAATAGTTTCAAAAGTTACTTGTATAATGCTGTCTTTTTTTGAGCTAAAGCTCCCCAAGACTGAGTAAAAGCACTAACACTATATAACAAAACATACAATTCCCAAGAGGAAAGTAGGGTGTCAAATCAGATCTCCAAATTGATTAACGCTGACTTATATAATTCATAAAGATAGTTATCTTCTAGTCTTGGATGTAACAAAGCAAAATATTTCTTCCTTCTATAACAAGTTTAACCTAGATCCTTCAATTAGTTCATGCTGTCAGACTTGCTAGAACTTCCCATAGACTAAAAGGCAGTCTAAAAGAACTGAATGCAAAAATCAAAACATTGAGAGATTTTAATACCCTGCATTTTTATTGAAACTTTCCAAAGATTTCCAAGTTCCAGCAAGTATGAATTCAAATAGTTATATAAAAATTCCCTTACAGAGGGATCAAATCTGAAATTCCTATTTTCCCAGGGAAACATTAAATACATCATATGAAGACAATACTGCCTTTCCTCTTCACACAAATACACCAGATTGCTACAAGTCTCCCAGCTGTAACCAATACAAAATCCAACAGTTTTTGCATCAGCAGCATGTGAAAGATACACAATTAGTTAATGCACAGAATCATAATGTTTTTAATGCTCCTTCTAGACAACATTAATTTTACTATTTTGCTTCCTATTCATCTTTACAGTAGTGACCGCAAACAATAACAACAATTCCACAAGCAAACGAGATCCAGATGACATTTTCAAAATATTTCATAGTGGCTTATAATATGTTGCAAGATTTATCTGCATCATTACACATGGGGAAAAAACCCTAGCTACAGCTGCAATCATGGTAAACAAAGCCAATTCTTAAAAGAATTAACACACTTGACATTGCATTCTTATATTCTTTTCCCCAATACATAAACAACAGGAATATGGTCATATATTTTACTGCCAAGATGACAGTAGCATAAGTGTTACCATAAAAATGTTGGAATTGCACCCAAAACACTAAATCATCCGTTCATTCATTTCTGACAAAACTGATGACTGCAGAGGCTAGTCCTCCAGCTCTCACCTAATTGGGAAAGAGGAAAAAAAATATATATATATATATATATATGTAATGATGAGACTATAGTTGTTTTGTCTTAGAAGAGGTTTAAAAGCCTGTTTCCTTAGAAATGTAGAACAATAGCTGAAAACTAGGTGCTCTTAAAATAATAAAAATAATAATGGAAGAATTGGCTTACTGAGGCTGATTGCACTCAAGAAGCTTCTTACGTATTTACAATTAGAAAATTTTTCAATATTGTAGAAATGTACTTTCAAAACAAGTAGAAGTAGCTGGTAAGTGGAAAAGACTGACAATCTAGTACAGCTCCATCATACACACTATGCAATAGCTATCTATGCAACAGCAGTCTCACAAAAAAGGCTTTTTGCAGGGAACATAAGACAGTCCCAGGACTAGTAGTTTTTCCATCTTACCCATGTGTTTTAAAGGCTAGAATTACTGCTTTCCTCCCCACTCTCCCTATTTACTGCTACTTGCGGTTTGTGTTCTATGTCAAAATTCAGCAAAGCACTTAAGCACATGAGTACTATTTACGTGTTGTGCTGAATCATGTTCCACATCTCCAAAAGCTGCAATTAGGGATGAAAGGACAAAGGTGCTATCCACAACTTGCATAACTAACCAAAAAATAAAATAAAAATAATAAAAAAGCATCCTTAGATGTCAGCTTGAATGCAATCAAGCCTGTAGGGAAGCAGAGCTCTGTCTTCAAAACATGCATGCTTTTAATAGCCAACATGCATGCCTTTAATAGTCTACAAAATGAAATATTTTGAGAACCAAGCAAGTAGTGGGATGGGACAACAGGCAAAGGAGAGGCATGAAACAACCAGTGAACCATGAGGTGCTGGAATATGTGAAAAATTCTGAAGAGAATTCTCACAGTGGGAGCAATTAGGAAGCTACAGAATGAAAGCATAAAGGTAGAACCTGTGACAATTTCTTACAGCCTCTATACAAAAAGCCAAGGAAAAATTAAAAAAAAGAGACTGATTTAAGCTTATTTCACTGAATCATAGAATAGTTGGGGTTGGAAGGGACTTCTGGAGATCATCTAGTCCAAACCCCTGGTCAAAGGGTCAGCTAGAGCAGGTTGCTCAGGACCATGTCCAGACAGGTTTCAAGCATCTCCAAGGATGGAGCTTCCACAACCTCTCTGGGCAACCTGTTCGAGTATTCAACCACCCTCATGAAAAGGAGTGTTTTCTTGTGTTTGAGTGGAATTTTCTGTGTTCTAGTTTGTGCCCATTCCTCTCATTCTGTCACTGAGCACCACTGAGGAGTGTCTGGCCCCATCCAATATTTACAGACATTGATAAGATCCTCCTGAGCCTTCACTTCTCTAGACTAAACAGTCCCAGCTCACTCAGCCTCTCCTCATATGAGAGATGCTCCAGTCCCTTGATCACCTTCCTGACCCTTTGCTGGACTTGCTGCAGCAGGTCCATGACTGTCTTGTCCTGGGGAGCCCAGAAGCAGATTCAGCACTCCAGATGTGGCTGCACCAGTGCCCCTCCCTTGATTCCCGTGATTAGGAGAGCAACACTCTTCCTAATGCAGCCCAGCACACTGTTGACCTTCTTTGCCACAAGGGCACATTGCTGCCCCATGTTTAACTTGGTGTCCACCAGGACCCCCAGGTCCTTCTCTGCAAAGTTGCTCTCAAGCTGGATGGCCCCCAGCCTGTACTGGTGCATGGGGTTATTCCTCTCCAGGTGCAGGAGTCTGCACTTCCCTTTGTTGAACTTCATGAGGTTCCTCTCTGCTCATTTCTCCAGCCTGTCCAGGTCTGTCTGAACAGCAGCGCAACCTTCTGGTGTATCAGGCACTCTGCTCAGTGTTGTATCATCTGCAAACTTGCTGAGAGTGCATTTGGTCCCATCATCCAGGTCATTAATGAAGACATTTAACAGTATTGTCCCCAGTATTGACCCCTGGGGCACACCACTAGTTACTGGCCTTCAGCTGGACTTTGGATGGCTGATCACAACCCTCTGAGCCCAGCAGTCCGACCAGTTTTCAATCCACCTCACTGACCACTTATCTGGCCTACACTTCATCAGCTTGTCTGTTAGGATGCTATGGGAGACAGTGGCAGAAGCCTTGCTCAAGATTTACTGGTTTCCTTAGTTGTACAATAGGATGGCTATTTAATCATTATAGTTACAATAGAAATACTACAAAAGTATGCAATGTATTTTTATATTTTTCCCTTAATATTTATAGTACTCCAATATGCTAAGGCACCAAACAGATGATAGGCCCATTGTGCCAGGCACTGAACAAACATGTAATGTCTTGTGAGTAAGGACTTCCTCCCTTTACAATCTAAAAAAAAAAAAAAAAAAAAAAAAAAAAAAAAAAAAAAAAAAAAAGGAGAGAGAGATGAGACAATATTCACCAAGGATCACACCACAGAGCATCATATGAGCCAGAGAAAGAATGCAAGTCTTCTGATTCTTGGCTGCATGTCTCATCCAAAGCCTGAACAACTCTGCTTCTCTGTCATCAACACTAATTCATATTTATAAGGATGGCTATAACTATGCCCTAATATTCTTTACAAATATAGTACAACAATTATCTTACACATTATTTTCCAAGACAATAAAATGCATACTATTCAAACAATAGAAATAAAGACAAAAGCAGCAATTTGTTTTTTAATCTTCATTTAATATAGTATCACATAACTTTTAATAATGCATTTCATCACCAAAATATCTACTTACATCAGAATCTGAAGTAGAAATTTACTTTAAGAGCAAGAAAAAGCCTTTATTAAACATTCTTTCTGCAAACCAAACACCTAAAACTGATCTGTGCTAGGACCAGATGAGGCTAGTGTCCCCATCAGCTTAACAAACTGCTTTATATTTAAATTTTCTTGAAATGAGAAAATCTTAATTATAATCCATTTTCAACATGTAACAGTCTTAAACATGATTCAGTATGATACTGCATGACAGTGTTTTATAAGAGCTACTCTGAATGTAGCCATCACAAGACACCTACTAATAACAGTTAAACCAACCATCATATGAATCATGTGGAACAGCAGAATGCAATGCAAAATAAACTTGCAAGTTTCAAACCAAGTTCAGCACAAGAGAAATTTCCTGTTTCAAATTTAGTTCCAATTCCATGGACATAGTGGGAAGCTCTAATAGGCTCTTGTGTCAGAACAACCACTTAGGAAAATTAAAGAAAGCAATTTAATTATCTCTCATTGTAAGACAAGCATGAAGATGACTAATAATTCAACAGCTCCTTTACAGGGAGGAAAATTAGTAAACAAGCCAGAAAAAAAAATAAGGTTGAATAATTTTTGGATGCATCATACAGACTTGTAAATAACACACCACAAACATTTGTGACTTCAACTTTTTATTTTTAAATTTTGGAAAAAACCTGACAAAGGTTATAGAATTTCTTGAAAAAAAATACAGTCAGACTGCAAGAATCCATAAGTTTTTCTGTTACAGAGAAATAATGGCGATGGATGCAGACACAAAGAAATATCTCCCTGAAGAATGATCACACATCTGGCTGAACCTCCATCATTCCCAGGACCAGCACAGATCTGAAAGTGTCTCTACCACTACTTCTGTGAAGAAACTGAGCTCAAACCCTGTAAAGCTGGTTCTTTATGCAGAACCAGCTCAGGAGTATTAAGACCATAATCACAGCCGCTATGGAACAGAATACCCCCAGCCCTCATACACCCTATCCAAGCTCAGCCAAGACTTATTAATTCCAAGTCGGCATGTTCAAGTGAGGCTTTGCACTGCATTCCAGGAAGATTTATTAGCTGTGGCACAGTGTCAGGTCCAGACTGGTCCTATACATTTGCTGCACTTACGCAGCAACAGGGCACTGTGGAGAGCGCTGCAAGAACGTCTGTCTGGCTTTAGAGTCACTTCAGGCCCTGCTTGGCTAATGCTTAGCTGAAGTCAATACACCCTGCTAAAGCCATGGAGCATCTCTGTACCATGCTCCAGAGTACCGGCATTACCTAGCTTTTTCCCTTCTTTGGATCTGACTGGAAGAAGTAAATTAAGCTAGGAAAAAACTATGCCAGGTTGTGCAGTTTTCTCTAATCAGATCACCCTGCAGAAGGACAGGCTCTTTACAGTCAATTTACCTGCAATAACTCAAATAGCTCAAAGTATGACCACTATGTGCAACAAGAATGCTTTCATTTTACTTGCTGCCTCTTAAATACATTTATGCAAAGACTCCATACAAAAACATTGCTGTAAGGGAGAACAGCAGCATTTCAATGCAAGATACAGGGTTAGCCTACTGGAGGCTTCATTTTCCAGCTGAAGTCACAACTAATTAGTACAAGCTGCAAGAGGCCACATCATTTTACAGCCTGCCCTCAGTGTCTAACGATTACTGCTGCTCAGCAGCCTCCTTGACCTTACGAGCTGCACAGCAAAAACCTTCACATGGCCAGGAGCTACCACACAACACCTACCAGGAAAGTCAAGTGAAGAGCAGTTTTTAAACAAATTCACTCATTTGGGGGGGGGGGGGSGGGGATGCTGTTGTACTTTAAGTACTTTCAATAGCTGCACCTGACTTTGAGAAAAATGTGTTAAAATATGTCTGAGATTCATATTAAAAAAGTTCCAGGTAGAAAGAAACTTAATATGGTTTGATTTTTCAGATCTGATACATTAAAAAGCATAAGAATTTTTCTTCCCCAAGCCTTTCAAGTCAGCTGTAGACATTAATACATAAAAAAAGAATTAGAGTCCAAAGGGCTTAGACAGAATTAAGTTCCATTTGTCTACCACTATATAAGTATACCACAATATCTGTTCTCCAGATTTATATATTAGCAAAGCAAAATTATGATTATGCAAATAATGAGAATGTAAATAATAAACACATTCAGTAAAGTGGCAGGAAATAGTTCCCAAATTTTTGTTCTCTCATTGAAATAGCAGCTTACTTCAGGAATGTACCAGCAAGTACTGATAAAGCCAGTCTTAAGCGGTATCAGTTGTTAACATAGATGTATAAGAGCTCAACAGTTAGTCACAAAGAACCAACAGCCTGAATTCCTGAAAGTGCAGAATCTGCTCTAAGAAATTTGGTTTTGGTTTCCTATTATAAGTTTTTGCTTCTTTCATAACTCAAAGCTCCTATAAGCAACAATAAATAGTAACCAGCTTGGAGATATTTTCCAAAAACATACAAAGCACTCAAGAAGATTAAAAACAAAAAAACATGCACACCAAAAAAATATAAAGCATCCCCATCACTATTTGCAAGAAGGGGGAAGGAAACTAAGTGTACCCAGACTGCTGGGTAGTTAATCAAGAGAAATTTAAAAAGCGACAGTTACACAATCTGTTGTGGAGCACTCCTCATTTTTTAAATACATACCATAAAAATCTATATTTTACTTCAAAAAGCAATAAAATCTTCCTTTTATTTTTGGCATGCTAGCTCTATTTCCTCAACTTCAAGTCAGCTGACAGAGCTCTGTATAAGAATCCAGGCATTGAAAGCCTGTGATGAACACTAGGCACATGATCCCCCAACTACAGCTCTACCTTCAGATAAGATGAATTGCTCCCTGCAGTCTGTCAGCTGGACTGACTCACATGCTCAATCTTGCACATGTTCAGCAGACCTGCTTGAGCACAACCCCTCAGACTGAAATGAAAGCTCATCAGGCTTCTTCTTTACAGGCTGTGCTTCATGAACTGATTTTATTTTTGATCAGCCATTGAGTATAATGAGTTTTAAGGTGTCCAACTCAGGTGTCATTGCTCAGTTGTAATTGTGGATATGCATTTAATCAGGTTCCTAAATACACAAGTATAATCTACAAGTATAATCTACAAAAAGCCTTTACTAGTTTTTGCAAACTTACTTCTCTAGGTTCCTACAGTTTATAACTGCATATTCCCCAAACTGCAGAAGCCTCTGCACATTCCTATCCCTTAATTTGAGCAGCATTCAGCATGTTTCTCTTTCTCTCCAAAAGGCTTAGTCCAGCAGGCAGTCTCTAACACTTTATAATTTTACTGATGAGACTGAAAGTGTGCATGAAATGTGATTTTCTGGCTCTAGCAGACTTACTTGAGAAAGAAGATATTCCAGTTTTACTCTTAAAATTGACTAATGCAAAAAAGCATAAAAATTCGGCATTCAGACTGAAATCTAGGACTTCCCTCTTGTCTTTGCAAAAGATGTGCTCAGCAGAGCTGCTTGAGTTGAAACACTCAGTTTTAAGTGGAAGCTCACAGGCCTTCTTACACAGAAGCTCAGATCTTTAATTTTATTTTTGATTAGTGAGAGGCCAAATTTAACGGCTTTACAAATAGACTGCAAAGTCCAACTCCTATACTGGATAAAGCTAAAAGACTTTAAAGGATTATCTTCTAGAGGGACTTTTCCTCTCATTGTGTTCACTGTGCTATATACATTTGACTAGAGACACTCATACAATCGCAATTTAGGAAGAGCTAAGAGTTTGGAGATGTTTACATTTAAATGAGATTGGGTATACAGATATGTGGCTACAAATATTCCACACTTAATGAGTTACAAGTTTATAGAAAGGTTTTCCACATGAAACAAGTATTTCATAAGGCTGTCAAATCTAAAAGAGTGGGGAATGCTAAGCATCCTCTGTTTTAAAATCATGTATGTACTGATAGCTTCCCTCAGATTCTCAGATTTCACTATCCCTTAGCTAAGAGTTGCCTAATCTGTTTGGCAAGGTGATCCCAAAGGCCCTAGTGGGAAACCTACTACATAGGCTTCAAACAGTGTTTTGACATACCAAGGCCAGTCATTTATTTCTTTTCCACAAAACATTTGACAGTGGCTTTTCTGACAGAGCTGAAAAAGAAAAGCCATATATATATATTTTATCCTTAGTATCAGATTTCTTGAACCATTATTTTTCTGTACAGCCCACCTGAAACAATTGTTAGCTTCTTTCTGCTATATCCTTAGAAGGGCAGAGATTTTTGCTCTTCTGTGCAGTGGGGAACTATTAGCAAAGTGTAGCAATTCTGAATTCTAATGGATGTCTGTATTTTTAAATACAATGATAGAAAGGATTATTCCTGGTTACAGACTGCCTACATTTTTACTTAATGTAAATGGCTCAAAGCACCCATCATTTAACTTTTTATAGAACTTGCACATGTCTAATATACTTGGAGAAGCCAACTTTTCCATTTTTTTCCCCCCAAGTTCCTTCTTCCCCATTATGGAGCTTATCTCCAACAATCAGTTTAGACAAGTTAGCCATGCCTAAATATTCATCTCTATAATTACAAGCTTTAATCCTTTACATCAACTGTTTTCTGGCTTTTGCCCTGCGGTAATCTGGGCAGCATTTCCCTCAAAGCCTCCACTCTCTTAGAGCAGTGATTAAAGGGTGCTTGTGACTTACACAAAGTGACCATATTCCCACTCAAATACAGAAGGGACAGGGAGGCCATTCTAGACAATGTCTAGGAGCACGCAAGCTTGAATCAAGTGTGTTAATTCCTCCCCAAAAGAACTTTTTAAATACATTCACCTACAACTCATTTCTCCAGTTAGTGCCATTAGAGATTTTAATTCAACAACTTTTCTTTCAGAAGATTAGAAAAATTTTTAAGACTTATCCACTCACCTGTTTGATGGAACTTTTAATAGATTAAAATTTTCTGCTGAAGAGGTACTGTTCCTTTGGTTTTTATATTTACCAGATTTGCCAAAATTAGTTCAACCATTGCTGAATTTGCAGAAAACTGTTTTGGTCGAGAAGGACTGTAACTTCAAAAGTACTGAAGAGGCAATAACTTGGGGGGGTGGGGGCGGCGGGGGGGGAAGGGAGATAGAAGAGAGACTGAAACCAAACACGTCAAAGAACATCAAACGAAGTTCTTCAGAATTTGTGTCAATGCTTCCCCTTGCGCAATGTTCAGAGCTGCTTTGAGCTGCCCATGTTTCTGGCTGCTCAGCAGCTGTAACATAATACAAGGCTACTGACGCACAAACGCACAGCACAAAGTAGCTTAGAAAACACAGAAAAACTGCTTCATAGGTAACGCATGTAGGTTCTATGCAGACAGCCAGTGCACAGACATTTTGTATTTTAGGTCTCACTCTGTCATTCATTTGGTGTGTCCTAGGCCTATTTTGGTGAGAATAGGTCCATATTAAATTAGAAGGGGGGAGGAGTGGAGACAAGTATCCCAAGCATACTGACATACATGAACAACCTTGTTATTTCTGTGCTTCTATGTTGCCTCAGTAGACCCTTTAAAATGCTCAGGTATGGCAAGGCAGACAGGACTAACCTTTCCTGGAGCCTCAGAGATGGCTCTGCTTCTGAGGAGCAAGAAGCACCAAGTAACTGCATTTTTCACATTAAATCCCAAGATCTTCTCAGACTCAAACTACTGGCTCAAGCTGCTGACTGCCTCAAGGAAAGCTAGGTGATTTTGTGCTTATGTACATGTTCTCTTGTCTTTTCAAGATGCACAGTTACTATGAATTTTCATATTTACGGAACCTTCAGTGTAGGAGGAGACCTCTGGGAGTGGAAGAATGAGGTCTCTCCCAACAATTCCAACTTTTTCAGATTTCAGAGGCCACATTTCTGCAGGAGATAAAGATTCCGGGGGGGGGGGGGGGAATAACACCACACACACTTCCTTCCTACTTCCCCCCCTTTTAAGATTATTTTTCAAAGCTCTTTAGAAAGGAAAGACTCTAATGCATATAAATACAGGCTCCAAAAGGGACAGGCTACATTCACAAAGAATGTAAGAGATGTGGTTTCTAAAAATATTTCGAGTTTCAAAACATGGCATGCTGGAAAACAGGAACCAACACTGACAGCATTGCTCCCTGTGAGGAAATAGGAAGACGAAAGAAACTTCTCAGAGAAGCTCATTACAGCTGGGGGATGAGCTGTATCTCTGACCTCTCCTCTGCTCTCTTCCATGCCACTTTATGACAATCCTGTACTTGCACTGTTCTCACCAAGAGATCCACATTTCACCTGATTTCCAACTAGATCTCTGCCCTACAACACTGATCCCCTCTTCCAGCATCCTGCCATGGTTCTGGGACAGATGGCACGTTCTACTGTCTTGCAGCCTCACATACCATGATGGATTTCCCTTGTGCCTGCCTCTCCCAAGTGAGCTGCTCAGCTTTAGCATTCGGCATAGGCCCAGGATAGCAGTCTTTTATTAACCATATTAACGTATGGTTAATAACTGGTTCAAGACAGCTACTCAAAAGCCACTAGCAGTTTTTTTTTTTTCCCCAGCAGCTTTTTCACCCTTCTTCAGGTGCTTGCAAGTTAGAATAACCCAGAACAGTCACTTCCAGGTGGATTTTCCATACATTCACACAAGTAATGTTGTACCAGTAGAAAGGATGGGTCACAAGAGACCTGTGTATATACAGTTCATTTTCTTTCACAGAGCTTATGCAGTACACCTGCATTTCTCCATAGCTGTGCCTGTAGTATAGGCTACAGGAGCCTGTTTCAGCAGGCTAATGCAAACCTGAGCACCTCTCTAGCTTACTGGGGACACCACTGTGCCTGCAAGGCAGCCCTGCCTCGCGCAGTCGCTGCCTTTGCTCTACAGCCCTGCCTCATGCTCTGCCAACCCTGCAGCGCTGCGAGTCTGCAGTTCCTTAACTGTAGGTTGTCTTTTCAAAATACCTCTCCTCCAGGCAGCAGTTTTAAATAGCTTAACATTCTTCTTGCTCCCGGACTTTGGCTTTGGGAAAATAAAGCTACCTGATGACTGCTGTGAAGTTATTTCCCCATGACTAGCTTACCCATAGTTTCCTGGAATGCACACTAGACAGATGGTATTTTGTTTCCTTGAGAATCTCTTCTGATTTCAATTCACCTATGCAGTCAGCCAGACTATAATTAATGGGGAAAATTAAGGTACAATGGATATCTCCCTCACTCTCTTCTCTAAATAGTTTTGAATATGGAAGTGATAATATCCATTTCTCCCTTGTTTATGGATTGCCTTTTGGAAAGCAAACAGCCTCTGTTTTTGTACATAGATTTAAAACATACTCTCTCATACCATCTCAGAAGTTTGAGATAATAGCAAGTCCGGTCTATGATCAGGCAAAAATTGTCAGTGCAATTAGCTTAAGTTTCCCAATAATACATACTGAAGCATGCAGGGAAGTACATGCAGGATTAGGCAAGTATAGAATTAGAGACAAACATGGATGACTTGTCCTGAACAGTGAATTTATACAAGAGACAATAAACCTGGAGGCTTTTCTCCTCCAATGACACATTACTCTCAACAAAAAGTCAGTCATGCACAGCAAAGAGTAACTACTGTCCACCAACCACAGTAACAGAAGGCAGTTAAATTGCAATTAATTCAAGATACCTGACAAACATCCACTGAGAAAGTGTCTTAAATTAGAATGAGTCAATGACTGAATAAGATTCATACATGCTAATCCATCTGCAGTAAAGAAAAACAACTTTTCAACCAACCCTGTAGTTACACAGCTCAGATAGCCACTATCAAAAAAAGTTTGTCTATAACACTAAAGAAATATTTTAAATGGCATACTAAATAGCTGCTCTCAATGAACCAAATCCAAAATTAGCCATAGCCTAGGACTGATCTACAAAGTGCCCCTTTCCTAGGGGAGTCAAATGCCATTTGAAAAAGCAGCAAGAGTTTTATGCTTCCTTAACTTTTCTATTGTTGTAAAGCCATGAAACTAAAAAATAAATTGTAAAGGACTAAAAAGTCATAGCATGCTGTAATTTTTAGATATGACTGATTTTTGTCTTGAGGCCAGAAGGACAATTGCACATACATAATTCAGTACCTAGATATAGGAAACCTCATTTCTCAGTCCTCCTAGAGAGATCTTTATGTTGCCAGAGGGTGAGAGGAGCAGTGGTAAAGTATCAGGAACTAAGGGAATTCACTGACAGCAAGATACTCCATCTCATAACATAAACATGTTTTGTGGGTCAAGTATGAGAAAGAAGGAAGAGAATATTTCCCTGGGGAAAATAACTGCTTTCAAAAGCTTTCCAACAAGTGTCAGAACAGGGAAAACATTCCCTCTGCAGACTGACAATATGGAGACCAAAGCTTCAATTTTGCCAAAGCAAATTTTATTTAGCCATTGGTTAAAAATAAAACAGCTGAAATGTGTCTTTTCTTTCAGATGGCACAGCTATATCTACAAGCTTATAGTGTCATTTCTGTTACTTTGAGCACAGGAGATCTACACATCCTTTTTTTTTTGGGCTACAAATGGTCTGCCATCATTGCCCTCTTTCTTGACTTATCATTCCTTCAAGCTCATTTTCTATAAGCAATTAGAAGAGTTTCCACATTTCTAATTAAAAATTTATAGCTCAGTTCTCCACTAACAAGGCAAACTAGAATTCCTTGAAAGA
The DNA here is from genome assembly GCF_003343035.1 of Apteryx rowi. Lineage (NCBI taxonomy): Eukaryota > Metazoa > Chordata > Aves > Apterygiformes > Apterygidae > Apteryx > Apteryx rowi. The sequence goes on along the minus strand of NW_020450957.1, from coordinate 419,340 downwards.
ATCCTTACCTTATTGACATACCCTCTTTGCATAATTCAAGAGAAGCTAAAGCAAATTCCCTTATATTCTACTCCATGGTATCAAAGCACGTTGCTAATAGAACTATTTGCTGTTTTCCTAAAATAACAGAATATTTTCCTAGTGAAATGAGGAGGCTATTTTAGCAAATTGTTTTGTTTTGAAAATATTTGCTTAAAGCTTGGGGGGGTGGGGGGGACAAGAATTGCATATGCAATCTTTTTACAGTTTATACACCTTGCCAGGGACTCTAATCCTCAAGAATGAACCACACAGAGCATTTCTAGCAGATCAATATGTCAGTTAAGCGTGCAACAGAAGTTTCATAGCCAAAGTTAAGATGTATAAACATAGGCTGGGAAAAAAAAAAAGAAAGAAAATAGTACAGTATTGCACATGTGCACTGAGGATACTACTTTCAATTTTTAAAAATATTTGAACAGAAGAAACCAGAACAAGTAGGGCTAAGCCAGGCAAAAAGATAAAAATGCACTTCCATAGCTCTAATGAAAAGAGATTAGAAGGAGTTGGTCCTTCTGAAAACAAAGTCCCTAAAGGGGCAACATGTTAGAGATGTACAATATAATAGTACAGAGAAAGTAGGTCAGGTACATCTTATTCATCCCCTCTCATGAAGCTACAAGGAGCACACAATGCAACTGAAAGAGTAGCAAGTTAAAACTGGTAACAAGAAACAATTTTTCCATATAGAAATTTCTCTTTATACATTAGTGTGTCTAATTGTGCAAGACTCGCAAAAGGACAGTGTTTACCAAACATTCCAGGAAGAACTAGGTATTTAACAAGGGTAGCTGAGACCACCAGGAGTAGCATTTAAAACAGGAAATATTTGGAAAGGATACAAACCCACAAGCTTTAGGTGATAGCCATTATCCCACGATCAAGAGCAGCCCTGCCCTATTGCAGGTTCTGCAGCTCCCAGGAAGCTCCTTCCACACCTTCCACTGAAGCATGGCACCCCAAACCCTTTGGAAGGAATCATTCCTCCAATCAAAAGTGTAGCTTTCATATTTTTACAGATGGATCATAGCCTCTTTTGCATGAAAATTAAATTCTAAAATGGTAAGTTATGACTGCAGAAAGAGCTCATATGTTTTAAATCATGTCTGAAATACTGGTAGTTTTATTTCAGCCCAATTAATCTGTTTGCAGTTAATAGTTTCACTAGTAACGCAGAGTTTTGTCACACACTTACTTTACCTTACCTTCTCAATTCCCATTTCTCTACCTAGGTAGAGAATTCAATTTTTTTCTTTGTGGCTATTATGAAGAAAAGAAGCTTCTAATAATTATCAAATTATATACTATTAAATTTTAGATTTAGTGTCTGAACCAAAAAATGTAACAGGTCATAAATAAAACCAAGTTAAATTTTGTCCTCTTAGCTAAATAAATTCCTTTTATCTTAATTTAATAAACGCATATTTAGTTAATATACATTTTGTATGACATCTTGCAATGTAGTTTCATTAATAGCCTTCTGAACTTTCAGGGAAAGTAAAAACAGAATAAACCTGGTAGTAAAAAAAAAAACTCCTAAGTCTTTAGCTTATACTCTTGGTATTTTAAACACAAACACAAGCATTAGCATTTTCTACATGCTTACATTTAAAAGTAAAGCAGACTGTACATAAAAGGCTAAGGGATGGTTAGTTTCCTGAACACCTGCTAAATCCTGCTTGAGCTTTCTCCATTTTGGTTGATTTAAAGCAATTAACTGTTGTTCCAATACCAAACCCTTAGCCCAGGAATAATGCACAAAGGAATTATACCCAGCAGTTTAAAACTGATGAGAGACAATATGTTACTTAATCTAGCTATTCATTTGAAACAATCTATTGGTATTGAGTTTCTGCAGTTAAGCTTCTTTTATCAAAAAGAAAATAAATTATAAAACAATTTGAATGATATTGAACTGAACAGCAGAAATATTGCTAAAAGAAGATGAATTACTGTGGGAGAATTATGTGAAGTTCATTTATTATATATTATGCTAAGATTTAGAAGGTTGTCATTTCCATAAAGCTCACAACAATTAAATTTTACATGACAGTAACTCAAAACATTCCGTAGCAAAGTTTAAAATAAACCCCCAAATATCACCTATGTCTTTAGTAAATTTTTACCAGCATACATTATGCTGCAGTCCAGTCTGTGTTAACTACTGTTGTCATAGTTATTGGTTCTATCAGAATTCAAACATGAGTTTCTCATTTCAAAATCTCCACATACACCATGAAGAATACCAGCTATCTATTCTAGAGAGTTCACACCTTACATTTTTATTGCCTGGCTTGGCCTCTGTTTGCACCTTGTAGAATGTTTTTAAAAATATTCCCCCCCCCCCTCCGAAAACCTAAACTGAACAAAAACAAAACAAAAAAAGACACACACTAAACATGCCCAAGATCATGAGAAATAATGCCCACTGGAAGAGCTGCATTCTAAAACAGAGGCACAGGAAAAAATAAAGGAAGTAAAAGGAAATTCTGTTTCTTACCTATGAAAGTTTCATCCTCGTAGGCAGTGGTTCTGTAGTTTAAATAACATGAATAGTATAGATGTGTAGTACAAATAGCCCCATAGTTCGCAGGTCACCTAGTTGTTGAGAAAGTTTGTTATCAGGGGCTAGGTCACACAGAATGGCTCCCATTTCAGGAGAACTCAGAGTTTGGATTTGCTCAGTTTGCCATGAGAAGTTCCCACAGTCGGAAAATCAGAATGGCGAGGTCTCCAAAACAGCTGGCCCTTGCTATTTTGGGTGATCCAAAATGCTCTAGTTTGTTGGAAAAGGGAGGGAAAAAAAGTTAGCTTTTAGGTAGAGAGCATTTTGCTAACTTGGCCTAGAGATTTTGGAATTAGTTCTGGCTCAACAGAACAATAGGACCCCTAAACCTAAGGCACATGAAAGGTGTAACTGAAAGTAGTCCTTCAAAACACACCTCACTGCCCACCAGTTCCACATCCAGCCTAGCCACCTCATGCTATACGGAGCTGTGCAAAATGCTGAAGCAAGTGCAGATATGCTACTGTTAGCATCATATGCAAAAAAGGAAAGGCACAGCCAGGTGTCGCTCACTGTACACTGGATTTCAGCATTTTATACTCTCTAGAACATATGGGATGGAGTCTATCTCACCACCTCTTAAGTCACATCCTACCTGCTCTTGTCCTTCATAAGGTGTTTCTCAAGGTAATTTCTTCATGCATCCAAGCCTTTAGATGAATATTTCCTCAAGCTGTAGATTAAAACAAAACTTGAAGGAGAGAGGCCACCCTTCCTACCAGCTTGCTCACAGCTCAAACAAGGGAGAAACATGCTCAGTTCCTCCAGGGAACTGGAAGTAGCAGCCATAATAATTGGGTAGAGTTAAAATACTTAGCTGCTCAACTTTTGTGAACTGTTGTCAAAAGTTAAAGGCATTTAGCAGCTCCCTCCAAGTGTAGAATTTCCAACTTCCAAGCAAGTTCAGGCATTTCATTTTTTTTCCCCCCCAAGCTGAAAAAAATTGAGATACTCTCTATCTGAGAGACAGTAAGCAAGATGGCAACAGAATTTCTTCTTTTCCTCTGGTATGCAGAGTATGTGAATGCCAGCTCTGTGCTAAAAGGAAATCTAAATTAAGAGAGTCTTACTCTAAATGATTGCTTAAGGTGGATATGTTTGAGAGAAATGTCAAGGTTAAGTTTAAACCTGACGAATGGGAATGAGATAAGGCAATGTTACACCCAGAAGAGTCACACAGACAGAGGCCGGGGGGGGGGGGGGGGGGGGGGGGGGGGGGGGGCTGGATGAGGTGGTGTGTTACTTTCAAAGAGCTCTAGTCTGTTAAATCATTTTCACTTTTTAATTAAGTTTAGGAGCTTTTGAAAAATGTATCCCCTTTCACATACTTGGAATGAAATTGGGCAATTAAATCTTTCCTTTTAACATTTCTTTTCATTCTTCGTATCATTTCTCTTTAGCTTATGAGGTGGCAAAAGATTCAACATTCTCTCAACTTTTATTAAACGTTCTAGAAATGGCACAGCAATAAAGCTGAAAATATCTTCTTTCCAAGAACAACTTCTGCCACAGCAATTCTTCAATATCTCCAAGGGGAAATTTTCCCCTTCATATACATGCTCAGCTCCTGGCCGCTGGAAATTGGCTGACATTACTAAGAAGAAAATAGATCCAAGACAATACCAAAAAAAAGTCATTTCTACAATTTTCAAGGAAGTTTTAATATTCTGCAGTAATTTGTTATGGTATAAACCCAAGAGACAGCATTACAAGTAAATATTTGTTTAAAAGTTGGATTCAGCATTTGAAACAAAATCCTTCCAAGAAACAAAACATTTCTCATTTTCAAAGGCTGAAAATGAAGCTAGATGGCCAGCTATAGTGCCTTTATATTGCAAGCAGGTTGCATATGAAGATTCTTTGAAGCCTGTACTTCACAGTACACAAGAGTAATGCAACGTTTTTTTCCTAAATAAAAATAAAATTTAGATATGGGAGCTATGTTAGAAGTTCTGCTGGTATCAACCATCTTGATTACCTACACAGCTGAAAAGTTAACTACTAAATTCTGCTGAATATTACACATTTAACATAAATAAGGAATTGCTCCCAGAACTGCTAAACGTAAATTGCCAAATTCCCTTTACTGCTTATATCCCTTGACTAATATTGCTCCTCTTCATTTTAGACTGAAAGCCATCATCACATGATTTGTCAAAGTCCCAATCTATCCAAACTAAACCAAAGGTTTTTTGGCAAAATTTCAAGTATTATGAAATTGTGATTCAGAAATTGCTTTGTTTGAAAAGAAAAAGATACCACATACAATAAAAAAAGGAAAAGTTTTTAAAAATGGGTTAGGAATCATCCCCTCAACTTATACAGTCTCTAAAATAATCTCTCATGTTGTCTCATGTTATTTTATTCTGATATTCCTAGCAGGAGGAAGCTTTCATGAGAGCAGAGGCATGCCTTTCAGGTGCACATTTATAACACCTATGTGCGGCCTTTTACCACATCACCTGATAAAAGGCTTTTAAGCTTTTAATAGCAGCTTGTAGAACAACAATGAAATACTCTCCTCTCACTACTTTTTTCCAGGCATAAGAAACACGTTTATGCAGATCATGAAATCAGATGCATTTGTTTTAACACAAACATTCAGTCACTTTTGAAAAAGAGTTAGCTAGAGATGCTCAACCCTTTTGCTGAAGTAGCCATGCTGCTTATAACAGAGCCAAGGAAAGGGAGTATAGGCAACTTCCCACCCCTCAGCCAACACTCAGACACAACAAATTCAGAGGTGTGTGCTCACCCCAACATAACCAATGTGCATATTTTTTCTTGTGGAAGACTTGGGGAAAACAATAGAAGAGAGGCATCAGTTTCTGTGCTCAATCTCTTTAAAAACTAGAAAGCATTAGGGACATATGTTTTTTATAATAAAAGGATAAACTTGAGCTTCTCCTGCAGTGAATTAACAGAACTGTGCTCGTATGCCAAGAGCTTGACCCCAATAACTCTGCTACTTTAAAATAATTCTTACAAAAGCAATTATCATATAAATACAATGACTTCTTGTCATCAAAATACAGCTGGGGTCTACTGTAGCAATCATTTCAACATTACAGACTCCCTAGGTAAACATTAATACAGTACAGCTTTTGCAGCGATCTGCAGACTGAGAACTTTGGAGAGATGACAGCTCCTCCTTGGGAGCCAGGCTCTGTGGCATGGAGAGGAGTCTTACCCTTTTGCTCTGACCAAATAATTCAGATTTTTTTTTCCCCAAGCAAAAGTGAAATTAAAACCTTATGCTAGAGTGACTGAAATACATATAAAACAAGTCTGTACTGTTCATATATTTTACTCCTTAGATTATACCTAGATATCTTATCATATACCCTAACAAGAACAAGAAGAAAACCTTCCACTTAGCAGTTCATCTGCTGGACTCTCCAAAGAATTACAACTGATCATAGGCACGCAACACCCTATTTCACCATGTCTAGTTTGCTTTTTATGGCTTCCTCCAAATGCTAACAAGTTATCACACTTCAGTTTCTCTTGGAAGCACAACTTGCTCCAACAATACCAAAAGCAACCAGAGCACTCTCTAGATGTGAGTGCATGTAATGCAACAAACTGTACACCAGGATAAACTCGTTCTTAAATTTTCTGTGTTGTCAAAATGGAAGAGGATAACAGAGCTAATCGGTACCCTAATTTTACTGGAAAAACATCCGAAATGAAGTAGATTAAAATAAATAGTAAACAATCATTTCACAAGCACAGCTGCTTTTGAGCACAATTATATTTTACAGCTTCATCATACAAACTGTTTTATGCATTATTTATGCTTTAACTCAACTGTGAGGTCACTTAAGAAACTCCTTTATGCAAAAATATGCAAACCAATTAAGAGCTACTTGAATTTAGTACTTTCCTGACCTTTACACAGGTCAAGCACAGTTGTAGATTTATTCAAGTATTGTTAAAAGAATAAAAGATATAAATACTTCAGATAATGAATTAAAATGCAGTGTATCTTCAAGTATTTTACATATACAAGCCTAGGAAGAAAACAATATTCTTAACAACTGAGAATACAAAGAGATTCATTAGTTTGCTGCATGTCATAAAGCAAATTGAAGAAGAGCTAGAAATAGAACACAATTTTCCTTATTCCCAGCCCCTGCCCTGTATATTATCCCATAATTACTATGGCTAAAACTATATTGCAAGAAATTTGTGGCTGACAGCAGCTGGAAGGTAATTAAAGGAGATAAATGAACAATACAAATCCCATAGTGAATTCCTTAAAATATTTCTTTAATCCCTAAAGAAATATATTTGTCTTTTGTTAAAATTAAAGCGGCAACTAGAGTTTTTGCCTCCATTAAATATTGAAACAAGAAGTCTGTGATAAGGACTTTAAACCTTTAATATTAGTCATATGTTATACAATTCCACACAGTCTACGTTTACCTGGAGTCACAGAAGCAACTATAAGTAGCTCCCCCAGATCAGTCTTCTACAAACATCTTCTTTAAGGGGAAAGATTTCAAACTGTTCTAAAACCTGTGTTAAATATTTTATTTATACATATGTAAAATATTTAAAATATAGTAGAAAATATATAAATATGTGTATATAGACATATATAGGGGGTACATAATATGTGTACACACACACACACACCCCTAACCCTTCTTGGGACTGTTTCAACTACTGTGAAGTTGGACAGGATCCTGCCCAAGCCTTTTGTTCAGGCTTGCTGATTCTCAGAGCTCCTGCAAGACTTTTGTACAGCCATATTCCTCTTACCTCCACTCTGGATGCAGGGTAAAGACTCCTAAAGAAGCAAGTCACCTGGGACACCCCTGAGAGCCAACTGTAACATTTGCTAAAACCGAATCCAAGGAAACAGTTGTTCCATGGCATCTTCTGCACTGTGAGTCCTGGGCTGCAGAACCACCCCAAAAAGATTATGAGAAGGAGAAAGGATGAGAAATATTCCCATAATTGTAAAGAATACTTTTTTATTAGGAGGAAGTGCTTGTTCCTTTCTGCACCTGACACTACAGAGATCTTTGCATACAGAGCTTTAGTGTACTAACATTATATTAGTTGTTCAGTGTGCCATTAAAAAAAAGACCACTGAAGCTTCTCTATGACTGACAAACTCAGTCTTTCAGCTGCACTCCACACAGTCAAGGATACTGGACGTTCAGTGATGTATGTCAGCATCTTCTGCGGCCACACTCAAAACTGGAGGACAAGATAGGGTGGTGAGAGGTAAACTAGTACCCTGTGCATTCTGCTGACCACCTCTTCGGGTCAAGCTAAGGCAAATGCAACTTCAGAGGTGTTCTGCATCTCTTCTGTAAAGCAAGACATCACCAACTGTCACAACCAGTAATGACAGATTGGCAAACTGCCCTACAGTTATAAGAGACATGCATTTTCACATAATAATGTTGGTATTCCACAACTACCCTAGTCTTTCAGTTGTGCCTCATAAGTTCTTCCACCTAGTTACCAATTTGTAGCTCATTACTGCAGCAAAATTAAGATATGTGATCTAGAACACCTCAAACTACAGATTCCTAGTTTAGGAAGTTCTTATTTTCTTCTTACAAATGCAGTTCAGAAAAAACATGACCTTCACTGCCCCCTCACCCAAAAGCCAGCACACGCAGGACAAGAAGTGACTGAAGGAAAGCAAGTGCTCTACAAAACACAGCAATTGCATCCAAAAGGGCTAGAAATTTTTTTGCCATACATTTCTATAAAGCCATGAAAAGCATGTAGCTAAAGCCAGAGTAGAAAGCCTTGTACAATTTCATAATTAAAACAGAAATTCAATGTAAAACATTTTTACACATAGACTCATTTCACAGATTTACAAGAAAGGTGCTTAGGCAAATAAAACGTTCATGGTTAATTCCATATAATCCATTTACCATGACTTTTCCTGAAGTCAAATTAGTTCAAGTTATACATATACACATCCATTTCAGAAACGACAACACAAAGCAAGTTTCCATGGCAAACTGACAATTAGGGGGCAGTTCTGGGATTCTTGTTTGTTTTTTAAGCAGATGGCAAAATACCATAATGCTGTCCTCAAGCTTAAGTTTCATTTCAGAGTCACTTAACCTTAAAACAGAGGTGTATGACAGTAACAAGCATTACATTTTTCCTAATTTTATCTATAGCTTTGAATGGAAAAGTTCTATCACATAAGTCTCATAATATCAGACAAAGAAAGGGACTAATGGTATAGCAACAGCAGATCATTCTTTAGTTACTTTTCCATGAAGCGTACTTAAAAAAAAAATAAATCTGGAAATTTAAGAAGTCCCAAAGCTTGAAAGTTCAGCTTGAAATACAACATTAAGACATTCCACAATTAAAATACATTTATTTTCAATTAACATAGCATCGCAATGTTTTATCTTAAACAGAATAGTTCTGAACTTCAAGTATGAATATCTACAGTGAGTTTTATGATTTAAATACTACAGATTCTGAAGCAGACCCGGTAAGTTCAGAAGCTGAAAGTTAAACAAATGCCTCTCTGCTCTCTTAGAGAATTCCTGTAAAGTCTGGGACTATACTGCCTGTTTGACTCAGTCAAAGCAAAAGCCAGATATATTTTAATTACTACTAACACACAAATATTATTCCAATGAATTTCTTAAGTTTGAATAGAATAAGTTATGAATTTACTGTATTTTGCAATTTAGTTATAGTTTTGAAGTGCCCAACCCTAAAATTGCCATTCCCCAGGAATGGCTTCCATACAATTAGCAATTAAGAGCTGAAGAAAACTTCTGGCAAAAAAAAAAAAAGGATGTTGTTTAGGAAGGGCAAGTAAGGTGTGGCACCTGCATATTTTAGAAAGCCTTACATAATGAAATGCTTGTCAACATGCAGTGAGAAGGAAGCTTTATATTACACACAGCAGGAAAAGAAACATAAAGAGCCCATTAAAATCTGCTCTCTATTCACACTTCTCTGCAGAAAGCAGCAGGAAAAAAGTCTAAAAATAGAAATAGTAACATTTCTTCGATTATATGCCATATATTTGCTTGGCTAAATGGCTACTTTAAACACAAACTCCATTGTGGTTCTGAAAAAGAATGCACACGTTGCATACGTTCCTTCCAAAGTAGCTCAGAAGTTTAGGGCAGCTTCCATGTTTCATGGGTAAAAATTCTGGTTCAATACATGGAGCAGTGTGTACTGTATCAGAACAATTGTTCTCTGCAAAGAGTTTGTAAAGACAGAGACTGGCATTTATTCTTCCATAAGATAAAGGCTCTCTCATGTCTTACAGAAATATTGGCAGAGATTAAATAAATCGAGACAGGGAAGGCATCTAACAGGGCTGATCTGTATCAGAGTTCCTGTTTGTAAAATACAAAGAATCTACTTCATTTTTGTCAATGATTTGAATCATTATAGGCTACAAGTCCAGTCCAAAAAAGAAAGAAAAGAAATCAGTACTATACATACATTGACACAGCAAGAAATGCTAGACGCATTGGAAAAATTCTTCTCTTCGGCTGTTTTTAACAAAGTGGCAGATAGCTTGTTCTTCTCATGGAAAGAAATGTAGGTACAGCTTAATTTTAGAAATAAACCAAATTCATTTTTAGGAGTTTTAGAAGTAGATCAAGCAGTCGCTCAAATTAGCTGAGAGTTCACTGTATTTTCCCAAGTCTTTGTAGATCTCAGTAGCTGTTTTCTTTTTAGTAGCCTGCTTTCATGCCTTAATGTATAATGTTAACCACAAATACTTTAACATTATAACATTACGTGTTATATATGCACATTATATATACTTACATATATGTATATGCATAACATTAGTAGTCAATTTCTTATTTGCATAAATTGCTTTTTAGTATTAGAGTTTAATTACCAGAAGAGCTGCCAATTATAAATTACAGTACTGTACTAAAATGATTTGTTAAAACAGTACATCATCTACGTTAAGTAAAATAGTGCAATTGCTCTGAACATCTAGTCTTATTCATCCATTTCTTTCTAAGAATTAAGTTTGATCAATATCCTTTTTCACTATGTGTTTGTTATAGTAACACAAAGTCTCCCTTCTGTTTCTATGGGTTTATATAAATGTCTCTTCACTAGCACTACTTCAAATTCACAAAGCTTTGACAAAGAACAAAGTTTGCTCCATTACATCCACTAAGTTCACTTAGGATAGTTGAAAATTGTAACAGTATTTTGCATTATGTGAAACATGGAAAGGTGACCAACCATTTCTGACCAGTGTGAGACATCCCCTGGGTATGCCTTGATTCCTGGTGTGCTGGACTGCCCTAAGGCCCTGCCAGGGCTCTCTAACCCACTCCATTCCCACCTGCCCCTCAACAGGCATCCTCTCACTTTTACATTACATGACATACACAAACCTCAGCATATACACACACATTTATTAGACTGCCTAATCAAGCATGCAGTAGAGGTTAATTTAGAATTACTTGTAGCTTATACAAGTGCTTTGATGGGATATTTGAAAAAACAGTCTAAAATTCAAGTCCTAAGTTCTCCCACACCATATTGTTTATTTTTCTAAACTTTCCTCAGCAATTAACTGGTATAGCCTTAGGTCAGACTTTCTGCACTGACACCCGATGATTGACAGGCAGCTCTTGAAGTATGTTTTATACTATTCCATGAGTGTTTTGTGATAGCCTGTACAAGGGAGTTGTCACCAGCTTGTATACTGCAGTAGCAAGAACTTTACTCAAATAAGAAAAGAATATGCTACAAGTTTTAGAGTACACATCCAGTTAAAAATATTTATAGCAGGATTGAGATCTGAGTGCACAGGCACAATTCTGAATATTACCTGTGGCCAGTTTAAGGTGTACATAGATACTGGGTGGAGATTGAAGAAAAAACAAAAAACAAAAGCACACTATTTCTTTTACAATAGAACCTAAAGGCCCCAGGATTTTGTCATGATAGACACTGTATAAATATATTTAATGATGGCTTTCAAGCTGCTGCTACTGATGTCCTCCAGCTGCTGTAAGAACTATTACACAAAAAGAATATGATATATTTAAATTAAGAGTTTCATGCCTTCCCCATACTTTTTGGATCAAAAGTATTTCAAATGCTTTCCTTAGTACATGGAGGCAGTAGGAAGAGCTGCCTTCTCAGCTGCTTTCCATCACTTCCAGGGAGGGGCAGAATCAGGGCTGTGAGAAACCAGGCACCTGCGTACCTCAGTGCTCATCAGGCAAGACACTGGGGAAGCAGCTGGAGTATGCCTGCAATCAGACCCCAGCTCCTATACGCGCCCAAGGAGCACAGAGATCACATGAACAAACAAAAAGAAAAAGTTAGCACAAACAGTCCTGGACCAGCATCTGCCCATTATCAGTCTGTTCTCACTTCCCCTCCTAGAGGTCCTATTTGAGTTAACTTCCACAACTCCAAGCCTTCCAACTTCCCCAAATCAGTCCCACTGACTTGCTGTCACCAGCTCTCTCAGCAGTAGCCTGCTGCGTGGCACGCAAGAACTTCTTAAAGGGGAGAGCAGAAAATGAGGATGGTAGAGTCAGGTTAACTGAGGAAGAGAGGTTAAACAAGATCTGAGCAGACCTGCTTAGTTTAGGCTGCCAAGGGCAACATGAAGTGTCCGTGCAGAGGCTGAACTGGGAGTACCTGGATTCCTGGTTGCTCAGTGCCAGCCAGATGGAGTGGATGCCACTTCCCCCGCTCTGTGAAAAGGGGAAGTAACATCTCATCCCCACTGTAAAGTGTTTTGACATACACTAACAGAGAGGCCTGCTGCCAAACCACAGACAATAAGTGATGCTCCAGGACCATTTAGCCTCCCTCCCCCCCATCTGTGCACTTCAGCAGACATCAAGAGCCACCAGAAGCAGAGAGTTGCACTACACCCTTTCTTCCACTCACCTCCTTGAGCCCCTCCTCACCCAAACTGCTCCCTGGGCCATTTCCCCAGTCCCATTCCCAAGTGCCTGCTCTCCAACTGCTTCTCCGCAAACTCAGAATTTGCCATTTCTTTACTTGCCACATCTGTTCCCAGTTTGTATCTCCAAAGTATGCGCAGAGCACAACTAGCAAGTCATGGATGTAGCTGATGAGGAAACTTCAATAAAGTAAAACATCTAAACTAAAATAGCAGTGGACTTGTTTCAAGTTCTTTTTTCATGTGATGCATCAGAAATAACTTAAGCACAGTGTTGCTCAAAACCAACAGAAATTTTACTTTCCTATAACAAAAGGGACCAAGTATAATTTTAAGAGCAACTGGGACAGCCAACAGGTTGTCTGTACGAACTCTGGACTTCACAGGGAAACCCAGTACTAGCAGGAGAATAAGATGTTGACACCTTAATGAACATGTGGGAAATGAGTAATTTAAAAAGAAAATTGAATACTTTTAGAGCAAACTAATAAACCTTTTAAAGCAGCTGTTCTGGAAAAGATGTCTATATGCCAATGTTTAAAGAAAAGTAAGCATCTCAGATTTACTGTGCCAAATGTAGAAATAATTGCAAGTATTATTGTCAGAAAAAATGTTTTGGCCTTGCTTTAAGTGATAACCCCAATTCAGCATTACAGATACTACCAAAATCTTTATATCAAATAGCAATATCAGCAACAATAAAAAGGCATTTCAGAAATAGCTTAGGATAACTGGGCATTTTCCAGAGAAGTCTTAGGCAGGAAAATATATCCCACTAGGGTAGCATTTGAACTTAAGATTTTATATATATATATATAATATATAAATAAAAGCAAGGCACTCTCTTTTAAAGATGGCATACTCACATAGAGGTTTTCAATAAAAGATTTTTTTTTTGAAGTTTCCTACACTGTTAGGCTAGGAATTTATTCAATATACACTGTAATTTGGCTATAAAACCATCTTTTTTGATCAGTGACAGAAGGAAAGCTAAATAAGTCTCATTTGGCATGGAACATCTAATTGAAAAAATTGCAATTTTACCCTGGAAGTCAGCAAGGGCCGTCTTTTCCACCCGTCCCCAGCAAGTGACAAGCTTCTAGTTTGATTGAGAGAAATGGGTAATCACAGGGTTTGGTTTTGTTTAGGTACTTGGGATCTGTCTGTTTATCATGAAGCCTGCTTTTGGTAACAAGGCCTTTCTGGTTGCAAACCTTGAAGAAGCCTGCATGCTGGAAAAAGAGCTAACTTGATAGCACCATTTTTATTGCAGCAAGTATGTATTTTTGAACACCACCACCCGCTACCAAATTATTGCCCATTCACACTGAATAAGATTTGTCACAGCAAACTAATGCAATGATGATTTATTCATGCACTTAAACTCTGCTGTGCTCAACAGCTTAAGAACTGAGACCACTCTCTCTGGACTACTTAAAAAAATATCATAGCTCACAAACGGCATATGCACATATGTTTAATGCACCATAACAAAGTCAACTGCCAAACCTTTAGAACCAGAGCAAGTCCTCCCCCAGTGGCAATACCTGAAGAACAGCAAAGAATATTCATCCCGTTTCTTTCTGTTGGCAACGTAACAGGATAGGACAAACTAATGATCCATTCTCAACCCAAATGTTATTACATTTCTAACTGCTTTTGAAACCAAAAAGGAAAAATGAATAGTGTACATAGAAAGCTAAGTTTATTTTTTACCATCAAATACAACTTCAGTACTGAAGAAAGAATATGGCTATCTTTCAAGAACTTAGACGGCATCTTGTCCAAACATGTAAGAGGTTGAAAACGTAAAAACACAACAAGACAAAAAACTGAATTGTATTGAAGTGTTTCCAGCTTTTTGCATTTACTTTGAGAAATAAAGGCCCTGTATTTTCGCTGCAAATAGTGCAATTGGGCATTATGTTGATCTACTACAGAAATACATTTCCTCATCTCTAACTCTTCCTAAGAGACATGCATTAGAACATGGGCTAAATCCCAGATATCCTTAGCACACAGCTAGTAAAAATCTTTGGAGAGCTTAGATGCTTTAACAACTATCTGCTGATGGAACACCAAGACCAACTGGTTACTTGTAATCTTAATTCAAGTATTACTACTCCAGACCTGCAGTACCATATTGCCAGAATATATCAATCCACTACTTAGTGAAAAAAAAACAAAAACAAACCCTGTCTGAGGCTACAAACCAACTGACAGTATGCGATTTGCACAAGAGGCCAACAGGAAACAGTTCAAAGAGGTAATGTTTTCCTTTCTGACATTTAGGATATACAACTACTATACGATATTTTGCCACTCAAAGCAGAAACCATGTAAACAAGAAACAACACCAAAAGTAGTCTTCTGTATCAGAAGACGTTAAGCCCAACATTTTTGCACCTAATTCTGAATGTTCCAGACCAACAAGTTTAAAAAGCATTCTGAATTAGTTTCAATATGTATACTTTAACTTCATTGTCCTTCTAGTATCCTGAAAGGAGAATAAGTAGACCCTAACTGCTTGAAGTGAGGCTGAGCTGTGGAGTGGTGGGGTTTTGTTTTGTTTTAAATAAAATTTACCACCTTGTGTGGTGGGCTCCTTCTGTAGTTGATTCTTTTATAAAGGAGGGGAGCAGAAAAAGGAAATAATGAGAGAGCAAAGGAATGTTAGGCTGGCTCCAAAGCACATCTTTTTCTTTAAACCCTAAAAGATGCCAGCATTCAGCCTTTTTAATAGGCAAGTGGAAGTCCCTATTTCAGCATTGCCAAGTCACCCAAATCATTCTAACAAGTAATAGAGCTAACTAACAATGTTACACTCTTCCTGCCAGTGTTGCAAGTACATGCACAGCTTACCCACATTCCAATGAAATCCAGAGCCAGTGACTGCTCAGCCCACTTTCTTCCCCTACCTGAACAACCAGCAAAGGACAGCCAGGGTAGTCAAGCCATCTTTTGAAAGATGCTAATTCTTGCTGCTGTTAAAGAATACAATGGAAGAGAAAACCCAAACAAGAGTTGCCTTTCTTTGACCATGTGCACAGGTTCTGCAGTTGCTCCCTATTCCATCCCACACAGTTGCACAACTGCCACCTCCTCAGGAGGACCCTTGCCTTCCTTTTCTCCATTGAGATGCAACGCCAGCACACTGCAGAGTGACAGCATGGCATGGGGTGCCCCTGATTCACACAGACTAGCTCATTCTGTGAGCATGTGTCAGAAACTGGTTGGAAGACCTGGGGTGGCACAGTGATTCCTTGGGTACAGGCAACAGGGGACAACTCTAGAGAAATGGTGTTAAACTTATCCAGTACTTTTCCAGTCCTGTGTGAGGATATCCACAAAGTGCTCATACAGTAGTCACTCCAATTTCACCAGCCTTTTTGGGGTAGGGGAATGTGCAATACTTGGAATTTCCCCCACAGACAATTCTATGCAAAATAATCATACTAGACAACTGCTTTTTAAGATTATATACACACACCTGGTCATTGCAAAGGCTAAAATAAAGTGCATACATAAATAAAGTTAGAGGAAGCCAGACCCAGATGCCTGCAAAGCTTTCTCCATCTTCAGATACCACCCCTTTCTTTCCTATTTTTAGGAAAAACAAAGGGACACTTCTAGTCCTTTGGGCCTCAACCCCAGGACATGACAGTATGTCCCGGCAATGGAAGCAGAAATAGATACTGTCCTTCACAAAGTCATTCGGGTAGCCCAAGCCTGTGAGAAGACAACACTGAGCACATACACAGTCTCCAGATACAGACAGGTGGTAGAAGCTGGAAACTTGAGCCCTTCTTTTACTATGAGGTGATGGCAAGTTGACACTCAGTAGCACTTATGTATGTGGCAATACAGGGTACAGATATACTGAGTGGCACCAGTACAAGAGAACCTGCATGGAGACACAAAATGGCTTAACTGGACTAATGCCACGAGCACTGGCACAACACAGGTACTACTGGGGGAGGCGGGGGGGGGTGCTAAAAGTGTGTCAAGGGCTCATGTACTCAGAGGATGTTTCAGCCAGGTATGGCTTCCCCAGGGCAGTCCTCAGAAGCAACCAAAAAAAGAAGCACAGACACTACTTGTTTGTCCACACATTTAATGCAATAGGTAAGTACAATACAAAGAAAGAAGCCATTGGCATTTGCACCAACACCAGAAGTAACCTTTGAGATTTTTATAGTTTGTAAATTCGCTGTCTTAATACCTGTGTGCACTCAAGTCATTCCATCATGGTTATATTTGAACAAAAACTGGACAGAAGTTTAAGAAACTACCAATAGCAGTGTTTAAACAGTGAGAAGTCACAGAACAAAGAACTCTTTTCTTTTCAGCATCCAGTCACAGAAGTAACTCCAAGTATCTCAGTTATGTCAGAGGATAACAGTACACAGGCATTCAGCCAGCAGTGACAGCCTGCTTTACAACCCAGGCAGCAAGGTCACATAACGTGGACATAACCAATGAGCAAATCAGTGGTAGAGGTGGCAATGTAACTCATTATGGCTAACTGTCTGGTACTCCAGCCACTGTGGGCTCCTGTTTGAAGAGACTCATGCACAGAAAAACATTTACACCATGATGCTTTCAAGTCAGGTTTATGATTTTGGCTACACTCCCCCCCCCCACACACACACACTTTCATGTTGAAAACATATGAACAGGGACAAAACTTAAGTTGCATGTTTTGAAAGTTTAAGGAATACGGTCTTGCTAGAGTATTCTGTCAATGCTATCTGGACATTTTCCACTGGGGATAGTCATGAAGGTTTCATGCAGAGCAGGAGAGTTACAGCATGCCTGAACAGAGCTACAAAGTCACCATTATGTCTTATAGTCCAAAGTGTTTGAGACAGGTAGGGCAGTGAAAACTTAGATGTAGATGCAGTCATTGTCTTTGTTCTTCTCCAGTAAATCCATGCTTGAATGGCTAGTGAAAATTCAAATGACTACTCTGAAAGAACTGCAAAGACCCAAGTGGTCTAGAGCACAGATCTTAAAGTGATTTAATTTCTTTTTACAAAAGGCAAAGTTGAGATGCCAGAAGGTGAACAAACATCCCACATTTCCAAAGGGAAGGAAGAAACAGAAGCAGGTGGTCAAGTAGCTAAAGCTGCCAGAGCATTTGGACAGTAGCCGAATGGCCTGAATTCGATCTTTAGCAAGGTCACCAGTGTCTCCCCCAACACACAGCTGTATTACTTTAAAACTTCAGTTATACTTGTGATAAGAAAACAGAAAGCATTTTCAAATACATATTTACAATTACAGAACTGAACTGCATATGAGACCAGGAACTGAAGAACACAGTCACCTATTCATGACAACTCATCAGTAAAAAGGCTGCTTTGCAAACATTGTGGGTGTTCATTGTACTTCTGCTGCATACCATTCATGATAATACAGGTTCTCAACTCCCATCACTTTCTCTGCAATGGCCCTTTGACAGCATTTTGAGCAGTACTGGTATACACATACACACACATTCACCCTGTTTTCTGAATAAAACTGCCAGCATTTCCAGAACACAGGCTCCAAGCAGCAGCCTATAGAAAAACACACACACACCCCCTTACAGCGTGCTATCAACCTTAGTTCAAAGTCAACATACTCATTCATCACATACTACATTTCTGAACAAATATATACCCTTCATTTTATTTAATAAATGGTGGTTTTGGTACACAAGTTCTGCTAGTCCCTACATTTCACCTGTTCCAAATGAGGTGGTACAGATGCAGTACAGGGAATGCTAATACTTTGTACCATAAACAAAGCACTTCTGTAAGGCTAACTGAACATGTCATTTCATCAAGATTGATTCTGCCACTTGAAAGTTCACCTACAAAGGAAATTCAAACTTGATATCCAGAAGCAATAGATATTGATGGAATCCACTACCTTGGTGAAGCAGCATTAAAGATAACAAATTTTTCCTGACAGTATCTATCTTTCAACATCAGCCACCGTCTCGGTCATCTGTAGGTCACATAAGCATTGTCACATAAGCATCTGGATCCTGAAATTGCAGCTAAATACTGCCTATTCATTACTAATACATTAGCACCTACACAGCTGCAAGTACAGACTCTAGAAATAGCATTATCCCATGAGGTCTCTTAATTCAAATATTTTTAGTTCACAATTAAACACTTATCTCCTCAGCCAAAAGTTTCCAAGCGACCTTCTGGAAGCGAGAACGCTCAGAAATCACCGATTCAGAAGGCAGCAAGCCCTTACTTAGTACCACAGCATGAGGACTTTTGATTAGCCCAAAGCTCATTAGCAACATCCAAGAGTCTCTCAGAGTCGTTATCTGTAAACTAAAACCTGCGTGACCTACAAACTAAGATAAATACAACTGATTACAGAAAGTTTGAATCTAAGGTCCTTACCTAAAACTGCACAACTAAACAAAATGCCATGAAATTCAGGCTGAACCAAGTACTTCAAAATTTTGACATCTTGTTTCTGAAGTGTCCTTTAATGACATCCAGTTAGCACTAAAAGAAATTTTACATATCCTTTCCAAAACATAGCCCCGACAGCACATCATCTAGGAATGACTGGTCAGAAGGTCACCAAAATTTTGTGAGTTTTACAACAACCTTAATTACAGCTTCTATACTGGATAGGTAGGCAGCAGATGCCAAAAGAGACTGTCAATGGAGCATAAAGAAAGCTTCCCACTCTTTCACATTTTTCATTAGTCATAAGTCTTCTTCCCTCCCTGTGCCCAACTGCTAGCTTTCCTCTTCATCAATTTACTAGAAGCCCTTTTCGCAAGTTCCACTTTATGACTAGACACAAGTGCACTAAAATTCTGATCTCTCCCCCTACCCATCACTTACTTAGGCTCTATAACCTCTCATTCAGTCTCTTCTACCCAAATCCAGTTCTGATCATCCTCTGTTATTGTGTTTGCCAAGTCTTTTAACTTCCTAAGCCCATCTCTGTTGAAGTCTCCCATCACTTCTGACTGAAGGTCCTACAGCAACCTTCATGCAATGTTTCAAAACACATTAAACCCGCCCCCCCACACACACACAAAGCAAAAACATTGTTTTTAGTTACTTACACTACTTGATTATTTGTAGACAATTCACCTTTGCAAGACTAAGGAAACTGAGTTCCTAAGTAAAAGTAATTTGTAACAAACCATAAAACAAGCAGTATAAAACTTTGCACATATTTTCATGCAGCTGTGAATAATAGTCTATGTTTTTCATACTTCCCGAAAAATAAACTAATACTAGTCTGAGACTAATGTTGTACAGAAAGTCCAGAAAAGATGGGAGAAGCATAGGTATACTTTATGGTGGGGGAAGGGTAGAAGTTAGAGTTAGTTCTAAATCGTTATTGTAAATGATGAGAGCCAAGAGCCAGAAAAATCTGCCAAGTGCTATTCATGCACACGCACACACAGGAGTGTATAATGTGGCCTTTGTGAAGAAGGCTAGATATGAGATTACAATGTAAGTTATATAAATTCCTGTTTCTACCTCAAAACTTGTAGAATTGTGTATTTTAATCTGTATGCTGCACTGTTTACGTGCTGCAACATTTTACACTAGCAGTACCAGTATTTCAATATGACATCTGAAGCCACAGCATTCCTCTCACTTCCCTGGGGCTGGCATGACATACCACAGACTGCACAAATTCCTTTTCACATTCATTAAATCAGCTTCCACACAGAATACAGAAGATTTTTTTAGCTGGTTCAGAACAACTTTAATGCCAGACAACAGTTAAAAAAAATTATGACTGAAGTACACATTAATAAATTTCTGGAAATAAAATCCTCTACAGAGGAAAAAATTCTACTGTATGACGAAATTCTGTATCTAACCTTGGAACTTAAAAAAATTCATACCTGGCCAAATAGTTTTTCTATTAAATATACATCTGATAAGACTAAGCTATTCTTTTTTAAAATCACCCCAAACGTTATATCATTAAGTCATCTTCATATCTATCCTTTCAAACAAGGTACCACCAGTTTTAAGCACTTCCTTTTGCAAGTTGATATTGTAGATTCATAACAAACAGCATATATACATATTTGAAAGCCAAGTGTTATCTAGGCTGTCTTTNAAAAACACACACAACACACAGAACCACACACCACATGACCACATGCACAAAAACCAACAATACTGATTTATGACAGCAACTGACTGTTCCCTTTACTAATTTTAAAGATTCAGGGAAGACTTCAAGTGGAAAAAAATATTCACATTTCAGACACATTACATATTTGAAGACCCTGTTACAAAACTCTTCAATCACAGAACCCTGGATTTGAGCCATCCCAATGATTCAGACACAGGACAGCTTCTCGCTGCCCCTCCCTCCTGCCCCACCTTCCAGTTCTTTGTGGTAGGGCTTAACAGCAGGAAGATGCAACAAATTGGATACCCGTCTGAAAGCAGGCTGGAAACACTTAGCAGTTGGAAATGTGTCACAAGCAAGGTGACTGCTAACTTGAAGTAATTTGGAGAAAATACATTCACAGGTTATATATCACATTTCAGTACCTATTCTCATACATTTCAGTACACCAAGCACACCACACTCTCTGGGATTGTTTTAGATAAAAATGCTTCTAAAAATGTTAAAGTCAGTTCATATCTACCCTTTAGCTTTAAAAAAGGAGGGGTTGGGGGGAGGGATGAATATTATAGTTGCAATCTCCTAACTTTGGCTACCACAAGACAAGTTGTAAAGATGCTGTTTCTCATTTAACAGACATTGAGGTATCCAGTATCTCCACAGATCAGAGGCAAATCAAACATTTGCTCCTGTGCTAAGGTGCTTACTTTATGTCCAAGATAAATTTTGGTACAGAACATAAAAATCATGTAATTTTAACAAAATACTTCCCCTAAATTCAATTCCTGGTTCCATTTGGCAGCAGCCTACATATGGCGGGTTAGGACAGCTCTGCAGCAGCACAAGGAGCAGCTGTAAGCTGCAGTTTCAAGGCACTTTCAGCAAGACTGGTCAAGAGCACCAGGGTCCTGCCACCTTTAGTGCTTTCCCCCCTGCCAGCACTGGCAATAGCAATGTGGGAGACAATCCAAGCCCAGTTAGAGGTGCTGATCCAGCAAAAATCCCTCCCTGCCAAAAAAGAGGGCAAGTTTTCAGCTGGATCAGCTCTTCTCAACTGTTCATCACAAAAGCTGCTACTAGCCTGTGGGAGGCGGAGGACAATACGGCCAGAATCATGCAGGCCCGCTTGCACAAGGCTGTGCAGATCTTGTGACAATTATGTTCTGCCTAAGTTTTTGCCATGCACTCAAGACAATAAGCTATTCTGAATTTCCTGAATTACTTTAACATATGGTACTGCAGTTGTGCAAATTCTTATTATACAATAAACTTCTGCTCCCCCCCCAAAAAAAGCTGCTGCATATCAAAATGTTTAATTGAAAACCTAGTATTTATAATCTGCAGTCCACCTTCAAGTTTTTGCATAAGGTAAAGTATAAATGGTATTTTAGGTAGGACAACAGAAAACCAAACCGGTGACAGGTCTGCAAGCAATAAATCCATTTCATAGCTTAAACCAGCAAACTAGAATTTTTGGTTAAAGAATCTACTCAACAACTGCTGGTTAATTTATTCTGTATCTGTTTCTCTAAAACCAAGTACCTTCCATTACACCCTCATTCTGCTCGGTCATTATTTTGCTGAGGAATCCAGATATGGAGACAAAACACACTGAAAGATGGCAATACTATCAACTTTAGAGTCATAGTTAAGCTCCAATTTTTAATGCAGTTATCTGGCTGCTCAAGAAGAAAGCTAGAGGACAAATTTATAAATAAAAGTCCAAATAGATCTTTGTAAAAGAAACTGCTTAGGTTTTCCTAATGATTGTTATGAAATTACACTTTTTTCCTTTTTGTATACTAAATTACTTCCCTTCCCATCCCCCGTCCCCCCCACCACCAGATTTCTTACAGAAGGGGAACCATACAATTAGACAATTTGTACCTGTTGAGTATGACAATTAACCTCTACACTTTAATATATATATAAAGGCACCAATTTGAGAGATGGTGAGATAAGTACACATTATTTAGATGCACTACTATTCAAGCTCTAGATTACTCAGTAGGACAGAGCCCTTGCAGAAGTAAAACAAGACCCACTTTTCTTGCATGCAAACATATTTAAACCATTTTTCAGTCTTATAGGCTTCCAAGTGAATTTTCTGAGTGTGACCAGACTTCTTATGCCTGAAGATAAGAAAAACAGTGGACCTGAACAACAGACAAGTAGCAGCGGCAAAACTGACACCACTCATCATCTACACTGCCAGGGAGCCAATGCTTTTCACTGACAGAGCAAGTTTTAAATACCTGCAGAAAATGGGGATATGAAACAGCTTCTTCTCTGCTACTTCTTAAAGCAGATTAGAATCACCCAGGTTGAAAAAAAGCGCTATTTATTTTCAAATACAATAGTTTCAGTGAAAAAACAATGCAATGTTTTCCAAAAGCAAGGACAGACAGCAGCTTAAAAAGCAACTCTGCAGGTGACTATGGCACTAGGGATTTCAATATTACTCCATCTCATAACCTGGAGAGCCCATTACCTCAGATTCCTCAGAACTGTGTTTAACACATTACATCTCAAAACAATCTCCAAAGATGATCAAATTGCAAAAACAGACATGCAAGAAAAATGCATGTTTTTCTTGAAAAATTCACAGTATACTAAAACTTTTACTTATTTCCAGCATCTTTTTACTACGCTTTGAACAATTTTTCCATCCACCAATAAACTGGAGTCTTTGGGCAACTAAATCTTACAAAAACCTTAACTTGTACACAGAAGAAAACTACAGACAAATCTTGTCTTACAATGGGATATTTTTAATACATTTACAAAACAAGAAGAGAGATGCAGTAATACATACCATGTTATTAAATTCAATACTTCAAAAATTGTATTACTTTTCCAGGTATGTAAGTAACTGGAAAAATATATAACTTAAGAGGCTTACTATTGTCATTGACATTTTGCCATTATATCTATCTGAGAAAAATCTTTGGGCAGATCTCTCTACTCTTACTTTACCTATTTAAATACAGAGAAAGGTAGGTATAAGTCCATTTGTTCAACACAGCTGAGTATTCAGAACTATCTGGCCCAGTGAGAAAGGAATTTTAGCTTTTGGGTCTTTTGTTATTCCAAGGGGAGGAAAGGATATCATGAAGTAATGTCATTTTGGTTTGAGTTATAATTAGCTCTTCCTTTTTTTTTTCCTGATATGGGTGGGAAGAGGAAAAGAATAAGTATAGCTAAAATAATGAACTCTGTACAGCACTGACTTGTGCCCTCTTACACTGAAACAGAAGAACAGTGATCTTCTGTTATTTTCCACCTTAGGATTTCCTCCTTTATTTGTGCAGTTTTACAAACTGAAAAAGGAAGGAAGCTGTGGTGGGGATGTAAGGGAACAGAAGAGAGACAGATAAGCGAAGAGTGTTTAAAGGAGCTTCCACTATTAACTGTGGATAACACAGTAGCCCTATAAGCCATTGTCCAGTCAATTGTTTCGAAAGGATGCATTCAGATTTCTGCTACCATCCTACCAATTCCAATACTTACTATTTTTCTTTTTTTAAATCAGAAAAAGAAAGATAATGTTAACACTGGAAAGGAGCGATTCTGAATCCCGTGCCAAGGCAGAAACTGCAAGTCAAATTCCTATTATCACATATGCACCCAACAATTTACAACCTATAACCCATTTCTATACCATTTAGTTTCAGAGAATGAACCTCAGAGTTGTACCCATGTAATTAGATGTAGGTTTAGGAACCACTGATGGCATTTAAGTTTCCCAAGGCTACTTTTTCAAAAAAATGGGATGTTAGTACACTTAAAGCCACCTATATGAGGACTTTCCCCTCAAAAACATGCATCTTGTGCTTTACAAGTAACATTCGTTATCTAGGAAAACATTAACACTATATAAAAGAACACAACTATTTAATAGTTATATGATCTACCATACGTTATTAGGAATCAAGCTGTTACCCATTCCTGTTTAACAATTATTTCATAATACATGTAAGTTAGCTGCAGAAGTTGTAGCTTATGTAAGGAAATAAAAAGCCTAAACAAATGAATTCTCTGGCCACCTCTCTGAAAAACCCCCCTACCCTCCCCCAAAGAAAAATCTCATACATGCTTAGCTCATTACACTATTCTGGAGAAAAAGTCAATATGGGACTTCAGAGTACTTGATTGCTTTTTGCACTGCAATCTGAAATTTCACTAGGAATTTTGAGAAAAATCAAAACATGCAAGCGATTTTCCAAATGCTTTATTCTGAATTCTGCTAAGTAACAATCTCTTTTTGGTTTATTACTTCATCTACTATTTGTATTTTTCACACAACAAATATCAATGAAACAAAACTCAGTGTACTTGAGAACTGAGTAAACAGACTTTACCCACTTTCCGTTAGAATAGTTTTAGCTGTTATTTGTAGCTATGTAGGTAAATTTTTTCAGCTTCATGTGCAACAGTTAAATTGACCTGGTTCCTTAACCCTTTCCAGGAAAGGGATGAGAAACATGCTGTCTCAGCAGGGTTTTTTTTTTTTTTAATCCTTATGAGATCAGCACTCCTTCAGAGCACATTTTTGCCTCAGTCCATAATAGGACTGATAATTTATCCTGCATAACCCCAATTTGATTTTATCCTATTATTTTTCCCCCTCAAGAAAACAAACAAACAAAAAACAGCAAGCACAATGCAGTTAAAAATTATGAAATCCAAGCTTCTTTCCTCACCCCTATCACAGATGACTGAGCTGCACTTGTTGTAGCTCTTTATCCACCCTGGAGCACCTGGAACTTAGATCAGCATTATTTTCAAACAAAACATTTCAGGTGGAGCTGACAAATCATCACACCTAAGATGTGTCATCACACACTTAACTAGATAAACCGGAACATGTACTGTGAATAACCAGAAACATAAGTTACAAAGCAAAATAGAAAATACCTATCATCTCAGTCTCTTGTCATTGTAAAGATGGGGGTGGGGGGGGGAAGGGAGGACACAAGTAACAACAAAAAACATGCCTTTAAACATAAAGACCCAAAACTAAATGGTAAATCACTGTGGCATCCAAGTGTCTTTCAGCTGTTTAATCGCACTGCTTCTGTTAAGAAGTAGGTTTCCTAAGTTGTCTCACAACAAAACTGTCAGATAAGGCACTTCCAAGAGGCTTATGTGAGAAAAAAAAGTTTGAGCCACTGTTGTTGACAAACTGGAGAAACAGCACGGGGGGAGAAGAGTGCAGTTCATTAAGGACAAGTGTCACACTTAAGCAGAAATAATCAACTTGAACAAGAATGGGGGCGTGACAGTCTAGACAGCGGTACCACAGAAAAGGATCTGGAGGATTAGTGGTTCCTGACTGAACATAAGTCAACATGATGCAATTGCAAATGAAACAAATACCACATTGGGAATGATAAGCATACACATTGCTTAAACTGGACACTGAGGCTTTTTCAGGTAAATCAGAAGAGTATTTTCATGTGTCCTTTGGGACATGGATCAATTGGTCAGTGATAAGAACAACACTGAAAACTATTAGGAAAGGTTGAAATAACTGGGGCTATTTCATACAGAGAAAAGGAGAAGACAGTCTTGGCAAGTCTTCATATAGGTAAGGACAATAAGAGGAAAACTGTTCTCCAAGCCTAGAAAACTTTCTGGTAGTACAATTGCTAAGCACCGACTACAAAAGTTGCAGATGCTCCACAATCAGCATTTCTAAATGCTTGCTGGCAAGCATCCTACAGAAACAACAGATGAAGAGTTCATTTGGTCTTGAGAAAGTGGCATAGAAAACTATGACTAGAAAGGCATTTGAGAGACTTAGTCTATGTTTATATTGATCAAATCTCCAAAACAAGATTGTAATCCCCAGATTTACGCAGTGTTAGGGGTTTGTTTAGGGGTTTGTTTTGTTTTTAAACACCAGGTTAATCCTCTAGCTTCCAAATCATTGAGAATTGGATAGTGGTCACCTCAAAGGCATTCTGTCCAATTCCGCGAAAAAGGACAAATTGTACATCACTGAATAGCTGTTGCCTTGCTTTTCCTCATTTTGTTACATAGTTACATGCAAAAATAGACATCAGTAACAAAAGGTATGCTGGACTGGAAGTGAAGCAAGACCCCCACATTCCAACCTTTATGTGTAGAACCATAAAAAGTAAGGCTAGAAAGGACTTTGAGAGGTTATCTACTTTATATCCTTGTACATTCACAGAATCAATTACAAAACCAGTAGCCTAAGAAAACCCTCAAGCTCTCTCAAAACAAAAGGAAAGCTAATTCCAAGGAGTGAGAACACTCTTTGCTGAACACATTTAAGTGCCCCAAATAATCAAGCTGTCAAAACGCTCCTTTCAGGATTTTCCCTGATCCCAGGACTCAAGTTATGGAGAACTTTACAGACCAAAGCCTGTACAGTGAATTACACTCAGAAATATCTGTAAACTATGAAACATAGGACACACATTTACTTTGAACTAGTCTAGAAGTGTGAAACTATTATTTCATACAGAAGTTAATTTCTGGGCTGCAGGGTAAGGAAGCAAGGACACGAGTCAAAGGCAGTCCACAGTCTTGCAGCAAGGCAAAAAACAGTGGGGATCTACATAAGAGTGAATAACAGAGTATAGCTTCCTTGAGAGGAAAGGAAGTTAAAGTGACACCATCATCTGCTGTCTGAACTTCCAGAAACAATCATAGATTCCGTTAGCCTCTTCTAATAAAAGAGGAAGAAAACAAAACAAAACACACACACACTCCTTTCAGCAGGCAGACTGCACTCTTGCCTTCATTTATGCTGTTTAACTTACCACAACTCTATCATCTTTCAGCTAAACCTTATCCAGTTAGTGGCCACACAAGTCCAACACCCAAAGCTGAATGAAGGGTAGCAAAAAACTTCAAAACAATAGAAATGAAAAAAAAGTGTCATCAATGTACAACTGGCTTTGTAGTAACATCAGTCTTAATCTTCCCCTAACAGCTCCTTATGCATAGTGAGTAGAAAAGATGACAGATGAGAACTCTGAAGTGCACTATGTGAGAGAGCGTTGACAAGCCAAGCCAGCTCTGGGTTGTCTTCGGGAGATAAAGACATTCAAAACATCACATCCATACTAAAAGCTTCAGATTTTTGTAGGCAGCTATTGAAGAGCCATTAAAAAATTTTTTTTCTTAGTTTAGTCTTATTAAGGCAGTTTCACTGATTTAATCAACAACCCCAGAAAGTAAGGCTAGCCTATGACCAAAGTGGCTTTTAAAAGTCTTAATCTTGATATCTTCCTCATCATCTGAATGCAGTCACTGATCTTTTTTCAGCTCAAAGAAAACATAAGTTTAGATCATTTCTTTTACCTTTTAAAAAAAGTGGTATTTTTACTGGTCTTCTATATAAGCAATAACATAACATAGTAAGTTATTTATAACTTACTATAAATTTACTATTTATTTACTATTTATTTACTATTTATAAATAACTTAATATATTACATTATTGCTTATATAGAAGACCAGTAAAAATACCGCCTTTGACTGACATCCTAAACTGGTGGAACAGCCTCCATGGCAATGTGTCATCTGTCAAAAATCTTCCTATAGTAAGGACCAAGCCTTGTCTCTCAGACAGCTAGAACTCAAGGAGTAATCCATACAATGGATATGAGAACAGCATATCCTGCCAACTTTAGTCTCAGTACACCATACTACCTCACTTTTTCCCATTTGCAGGTAACCAGCCCCACAGTCACAAGCTGTAGGTAGAAGACAAAGACCATCCTCCAACTGTTCATTAGCTTGAATGGGCTTCATGAGTCCCAAGAGGCAGTACGTTTTACCTCTGTCACACTCCAAAGTGATTAGACAGCTTAAGGTAAATTTTGTATACATCTCATTATTAGCAGTCATTAGTATAAGACAAAAATACAGACTATTCCACATAAAAACGTGAGGCAAGAGCAATGTAAGAACTGAGGAAATCAGATTCGAGGTTTTATTTGCACTATTTGGGGATGGAGTGAAGAGAGGCTGATGTTGGAATCATCTTTCTGTGTGAATTTAAACACACACATTATTTCAGAAGCTAGCGTGGTTACGGACAGAGATAGCCTTTTTGACATAAGCCACATTGGCGTCTTGGCCTCCATCTTGCCAAGCTAAACAAACTGAGCCCCCTTATGGTAAAGCTACCTTGCAGTCAAAAAAGTGATTGCAGCATGAAGTTAAAATACCTTAGCTAGCTTTCCAACTGGTTGCTAGTGAGACTAATCCTATTGCAACTCAAAAGAGCAGGGCATAAGCTAACTGATTTGGCTTTTGTCTGTGCACTAGCCAATAGGCCTCCTGTGATCAGCTAATACACCCTTGTCTTTTTTCCTCCTATAAACCTCAGCCCACAACACAAAGTCGTTTAAACATTCAGTTCCTCCCTCTATAAAATGAGGGATTGCCACCCTTCACACCCCTTTGGGAAGCCAGATTTATAGCTTAACCACACTAAAAATACCAAGTGCTATATAAACTTGTCCAAGTTAAACTGGTATATTATGCTACATGGAATGACTTCAGAATCTGGAATAACATTCTGCTTATAAAATTAATGATGTGTTCAACAACTATTTTTAATTATTCTCTAATCTTGCACATCACAATCTGAAAAATGCCTTTCTTAGGAATTTGGACAAGCTACATGCTCAGTAAAAAAAGGTAAAATGCCCTGTACTCCAGAAAGCCCAACTGCATCCTAACATATTCAGGTAAATCAAAAACCACAGGTGATAGGGCACTACACAGGATGTGTATCAGGTGATAAAAAGAAAAATTTGATCCTTCATATCCAGGCAATCTTACAGAACCTTTGTCTTTACTCCAAGCAACAGCTACAAAATAAACATTTACTCCCGGGCTTTATTACATCTAAAAAGCATTCAGTTTGCATCAACTAGCAAGAATCATCTTTGAAAGCTACACTTACTGATTTACTGTCTGCAAAACATCCATAGCTGTACAGTCTTAAATGACTCATTTCAAAGGGTATTGCAAGCAGTACCTTACAAATTCATATAGAATAACACACAAGAAATTCTATGGGAGCCAACTCCAACACCATTTGACTTTTTTTGCTGTTAATTCTATCAAACTGGTAGATCTGAAGCATCATCTCTCCTACCCTCACATCAGCCCACTTTGTAGTAAATGCTCCTTATAAGTATCCAGTGGATCCTTTGTGTGATGTCAGTAGTTTAACACAACAGCTGAAGGCATTATACAAGAAAAAAAATATATAATAACAAGAGTGAAATACAGAAGTTTAACCTTCCAATTCCAGAACAAAGGTATCAAAATCTAGACAAAGTAAACCTTCTCAGAAATGAAAATATTCCAAAGCTTATTTCACCTTCAGTATCTTGAAGGAAAAAGGTAACTGGCAAGGTCTATAACCTTAGAAAGAAAATCCTAAAACTACATGACACTCTTTGTACCTTAAAAGTAATAATGTTCTTCATTATGGCAGTACATCTATCTACTAGTAAATGAACTCAGAGTAAACCAATCTGATCAGCAGAAAGCAATTAGAAGTTATCAGCAACTAGCATGTACAAGTTTCATAAATTTGTAGAAAAGACTGTGTTACTTGTATTAAATACTCCTCAAGGCAGGAGTTGGTCGGGCTGTACAAGTAGCAACAGCCACCTGGTTACCAGCAACCCTTCAGTGCAACCAGGTGGCTGTTGCCTGGTTATTCATCCATTTTGGCATGTGACATGTGACAGTAGAAGTGTGCAGCACACAGCATGTGCTGCAAAATTCAGATTGAAAATGCAGATGAGGTCTGATGTGGATGTGAGCCCTGCGCTCATACAAAGGATACATATGTTTGGTACAACTAATCAGGATTCTCAAAGGGTTTTTTGTTTTGGACCCGTTTTACCAGAGCAGTTAAATATAACAGTATTTAAAAAAAAAAAAAAAAAGCCACACACAACACACACATCACACGCACCCTACCACACACACAGTTTGGAAACACAATAATCCCATCATTAAAAAAGAGTGTGTGCATGTGTATACAGACCTTCGGTGCAAAACGTTAGTTTTATTTATGAAATCCACTCCACATGAAGTTTAAAGAATTATATATGACAAGACAGCTTTCTCCTGCCTCCCTCAGCCCTGCCACAGGGTACAATAGCTTATACTACAACTGGGTGCGAAGATTTTGCAGACAGTACTCAACAAGGATGTCTGCAAATAAGCATGTAATATAAAACAGTACCTGAAAAAGATTAAATGGCTTCTGGATATCAACATTTTGCAAGGGTTATAGGAACTATGATACCACACCTCTCCTAGGAGTGGAGAAGAACCAAATTGTAACAGTTGCTTTTTGTTACTATCTTGAATAGTCTTTGGAAGGCAAATTGCAGAAAAACACAGAATGAATCTAAACAGGAATAATCATCTTTCTTGTGACTACGATATTTACAAATAAAGAGGATTCTTGCAACTAATTCATTTTTCTGGTTATCCCCAAAGCGGCCCAACACTGAGAAATTACAACCATACATCTTTAGCAGGTGTAAGATTTCAGTAACATAAGCCCTTATAAGCAAAGGGCTGGACAACGATTCACATCTAAGTACCTGACAAGGCTTGCTAAGCACAGAAATTTTTATCAGAGGAATACCACTTAATTGTTTAGCAGAGGGTAATAATTCAAATAAAGGGGAGGAAGTTGGGCTCGGCCAATTGTAAAGCATCATTTTTTTAATATGAAAAAAATCATTTTTAGCTCATAAGCCCCCCCCCAAAAAAAGCATGTGGCAGTTTTGAAATAACCCGTTATGCTCAAAAATAATAATAATAAAAAAATAACTAGACCAAGAGGAGGGCTGCAGCTTGAAATACTTGACTGCTAATATCCTGCATGCCATTCCAGGCGGTCCCAGGGTGGCTTTTAAGCCTCTGCCCACCGACATAAAGAAGGGCGGACGGCAGGACTAACCAATATCTTGCAGCCCAGCTGCGACCCGGCCAACGAAGAAGTCAAGAACATAAATCCCACCGGCGATCCCCCCCGCTGTCACACCCGGAGGGCGGCAGCGCCCGGACGGGCCGCGGGCGGGACGGGACGGGACGGAACGGACGGCGCTGCCGCCCGCACAAAGAAGGTCTCCGCGCTCCCCGGCG